>NC_039362.1:98315397-98437355 GCF_003573695.1 Papaver somniferum | reverse complement strand
TTTTTTTTTTTTGGCAAGAGAAAATAAAATACAAACTAACAAATAAAAATAATAAAATTGCAAAACAAAGGCCACGGTGTAAGTAATTTACCACTCAATTTTTCACAACTTGTATGCCTCGATATCATAAACTTCTTGAATTCTCATCTTGATAATATTCACTCTTGCACAATAGTCTTCAACTTGTAATCGGAAATATGCTCTTTGTATTGTTGCTTTACTCAAATCTGAAATCTGCTCATTTGTACATAGTTGCTTGCAAACCTTGAACGTTTTCAACTTTCCTTCGAATTTGTGATGCTCCTCTTGTTGATGATGATGGTGTTTCTATGGACCCGTTGGTTAGAGAGAGATAAAGTGGATGGTGCTAACTGCGAACAAGAATACAAGTGGTATGTAAGTTAGCAATTCAATGTCACCATTCATGATTGATAAAAGTAGCACTCAAGAGATCAAAATAGTGCTGAAAATTGGTGTGAAGTTGGGTAGCTCACCATTCTACCCGGAATTTACGTACGGTGACACACACTCTAAAAGCACATATTTAGACAGGTACAAAAATTGAAGGTCGGTGCCTCACATGATGTAACAATAGGTAGTCTCCACTATAGGGGATCACAAATATAATACCGAATTCAATCTACACCTCATTTGCCACTGGGATGGTTAAATCCAACTTTAACTCTTATACAAGTAAGAAACCCGATCATGTTCTCTGTCATCTCTAAGTTCAGTCACTATTATGAGATTCTCGATGTAATCTTAGCGACATGTATACTATGTGACTCTAAACTAACTACAAGTTGGAGTTTCTTATTCACTAATTTACAAAAAAGTTGAAAATTTCATGAAAAATTTACAATGCAAATGCAACCACTCCCCCACACTTAAACTTTACATTGTCCTCAATGTAAATTGAATCGTCCAAAGAAAGTCAAGGTGGGAAATCCTATATGATAATGACAAGAAATCAGAAAAATAAAATAAAAATAAAAACAAAACAAGACAAGAAAAACTAAAAATAAAACAAGAAATAAATACAAGACAAGAAATACTCATCCTATGGGTTGCCTCCCATTTAACGCTTGGTTTAAAGTCGTCAGCCCGACTATCTCCTTGCTTTCTATGCCTCCTCCATAGGGAGTGCATCCACAAAATTAGTTCCTTCCACCACTTCGGAAGTGAAATTCTCATAATATGGTTTCAACCGGTGCCCATTAATTTTAAGTTCCTTGCCTGTAGCTATGGTACGAATTTCCACTGCACCATGAGAAAACACATTAGTAACAATAAAAGGTCCAATCCAACGTGACCTTAATTTACCCGGAAATAAATACAAGCGAGAATTAAACAAAAGCACTTTCTGCCCAATGCAAAATTGTTTCCTAGAAATCATATTAACATGAAAAGCCTTCGTTTTCTCCTTATAAATGCGTGAGCTTTCAAATGCATCATTGCGAAGATCCTCTAGCTCTTGGAGTTGTAACTTCCTTTGCTTTCCAGCCCCATCCATCTCCATATTGCATTGCTTAATAGCCTAAAACGCCTTATGCTCAATTTCAACGGGTAAATGACAAGGTTTACCATACACAAGCCTAAAGGGAGACATCCCGATAGGTGTCTTATATGCGGTTCTATAAGCCCACAAAGCATCATTAAGTCGCATGCTCCAATCTTTCCTTGTCGGCTTCACCGTCTTCTCTAGAATGGATTTCACCTCCCGGTTAGAAACCTCGGCTTGTCCATTTGTTTGGGGATGATAAGGTGTTGCAATCTTGTGCGACACATTGTACTTCTTCAACAAGCTTTGTAAGATCCTGTTATTTAAGTGAGAACCCCCATCGCTAATTATGGCTCTTGGAATTCCAAACCTTGCAAAGATATTAGCTTGCACAAAATCTGAAACCACTTTAGAATCATTAGTCGGGGTGGCCTTAGCTTCCACCCATTTGGAAACATAATCCACAGCAAGTAAGATATAAAAATTCCCATGAGAGTTGATAAAAGGACCCATAAAATCAATACCCCATACATCGAAAACTTCAATAAATTGAATAAAAGTTTGTGGCATTTGATTTCGGGCACCTAGATTGCCTGTTCTTTGGAACCTATCACAAGTTGTACAAAATATATATGCATCTTTAAATAAGGTTGGCCAATAGAAACCGCTTTCAAGTACCTTGTGAGCGGTTCTCTTACTCCCAAAATGTCCTCCACAAGCATAGGAGTGAAAAAGGGACAAGATAGAATTAAACTCGGATTCGGGAACCACCTTCGTAATACTTGGTCACTACCTTGTTTCCATAAGTATGGATCATCCCATATGTATTGGTTCCCTAACCTCATAAGTTTGTCCCTCTCAGCACGAGACAAGTTCTTTGGGATTTGTTTAGAAACCAAGTAGTTCACAATGTCAGCATACCATGGTTCTCCAAAGGCAATTGAGAATAGTTGCTCATCCGGGAAACTTTCACGCAATGGGATAGCTTCCTTGTCCACAGAAAGACGGCTCAAATGATCCGCAACGGTGTTCTCAATTCCTTTTTTGTCTTTGATTTCAATATCGAACTCTTGCAAAAGTAGAATCCATCGTATGAGCCTCGGTTTCGCCTCTTTTTTCATAAGCAAGTACCTAAGCGCTGCATGATCAGAAAAGACAACAACTTTTGTACCAATTAGATAAGAGCGAAACTTTTCCAAAGCAAAAACAATAGCTAATAACTCTTTTTCAGTGGTTGTGTAGTTTTGTTGGGCCTTATTTAACGTTCTAGAAGCATAATAAATAGCATGAGGTATCTTCCCCACACGTTTCCCAAGCACCGCACCAACCGCAAAGTCACTTGCATCACACATGAGCTCAAAAGGCTTGTTCCAATCCGGTGGTTTAATGATAGGGGCTAAAACCAAAAGTTTTTTCAAACAATTGAATGACGCCATACACTTTTCATCAAAGTTAAAAACCACATCTTTTTGCAATAAGTTGCAAAGTGGTGATGCTATCTTGGAAAAGTCTTTGATAAACCTACGATAAAAACCTGCATGACCAAGAAAAGAGCGTATCTCCCTCACCGTAGTGGGAGGGGTTAGAGCACGAATAAGGTCTATTTTAGATTTATCGACTTCCAAGCCTTTAAAAGATATTATATGGCCTAAAACTATGCCATGAGTTACCATGAAATGATACTTCTCCCAATTTAGCACAAGATTTTTTTCAACACATCGTTCAAGGATTAATGACAAGTTGTGCAAGCAAAGGTCAGATGAATCACCAAAGACACTAAAGTCATCCATAAACACTTCGATTATGTTTTCAACATATTCTGAGAAGATACTTACCATACACCTTTGAAAGGTAGCTGGAGCATTGCACAAGAAAAAAGGCATCCTTCTATAAGCAAAAGTACCGAAAGGACAAGTGAAAGTGGTTTTCTCTTGATCCTTCGGCGCTATCATAATCTGATTGTAACCTGAATAACCATCAAGGAAGCAATAATAAGAATGTCCAGCTAAACGTTCAAGCATTTGATCAATAAAAGGCAATGGAAAATGATCCTTACTAGTGGTGGCATTCAGTTTCCTATAATCAATACAAAGCCTCCAACCGGTTTGCACACGAGTTGTGACAAGTTCGTTCTTATCATTTTCCACCACCGTCACACCTGATTTCTTTGGTACTACTTGTACCGGGCTCACCCACTTGCTATCGGATATGGGGTAGATAACACCCACGTCCAAAAGCTTTAGTATCTCCTTTTTCACAACTTCCATCATGGGAGGGTTCAAACGACGTTGCGCATCCCTTGTAGGCTTTGCATCGTCCTCCAAACGAATTTTGTGCATACAAACGGTAGGGCTTATACCCTTGATATCAGCAATTGTCTATCCTATGGTCGTCTTGTACTTCCTTAGCACCCTTAGAAGTTTTTGCTCCTGTAATTCACTAAGATTGTTAGAAACAATCACAGGTAAATCTTCCTTATCACCCAAGTACAAGTACTTTAGGTGATCGGGAAGAGGTTTCAATTCTAACTTTGGAGATTTAAGGTACAAGCTTTTCATCACTGCATGGTAAAGAAATAAAAGAGATATTATGAGTTTCCGGGCATCCTTGTAGTGAATTAAGATCACCAAGGGTTTCCTTGACTTCATTACCACACTCTACACCATTATCCATGGATGTAATCAAAACGGTTTCCAAAGCATCATCACCATTCAATTCAAACACTTGTTGTGCCAATGTATCCATAACATCAATGGAGAAACAAGAGTGGACATCGCTAGGATATCTCATCGTCTCGAAAATGTTGCAACGTATTGTTTCTCCATCAAACTCCATATTTAGCGTTCCCTTGTCCACATCAATAATGGTTTTCGACGTTTTCATGAAGGGACGCCCAAGTAGCAATGGAAGAGACGAGTCCGGTGACCCTTCATTCATCTCTAACACGCAAAATTCAGCTGGAAATACAAGTTGATTAACCTTCACAAGAACATCCTCAACAATACCCATTGGGTAAACATTAGAGCGATCGGCTAATTGCAATACAATTACAGCCTTTTTAAGAGGACCTAACTCAAGTGAATTGTACATAGATGCAGGCATAACATTAACGGATGCACCTAAATCCAACATAGCTTTGTTAAATGTGGTGTTACCAATTGTGACTGGAATGTCAAAGCTACCGGGATCCTTATATTTCAGTGGGAGTTTGTGTTGTAAGATTGCCGAAGCATTCTCCCCCACACTTAGCACTTCATTATCTTTGAGCCTTCGCTTATTGGTACACAAGTCCTTCAACACTTTCGCATACTTGGGAAATTGCTTGATCGCATCAATGAGTGGTATGTTCACATGAATCTTCTTTAAAACGTCTAAAATTTCCTTTTCTAGTTCCGCCTTCTTGGAACTTGCAAATCTGCGAGGGAAAGGTAAAGGAGGAACATAAGTAGAAACCGGAGTTTTAGAGTTAGGAATAGGTACCTCGGGTGTTTGGGGAATTTCATCCCTCTTTTCCTCCAAAACCGGCTCCTTTGGTGTTTCCACATTGCCCGAATCAGTAACTTCGGGTTGCACAAGTTGTGTACCACTTCTCAACGTAATAGCATTGACACCCTCTTTTGGGTAATAGGTTGAGAAGGGAGTTTCCCACTATTTTGTACCTTCAATTTGTTTATATCAACCGCCATGGAGCCCATTTGAGTCTGCAACTCCTTGATAGCACTCTTAGTTTCTTGTTGACTTTCCTTAAACATGGTAGAAATGCCTTGCATAAAAGTTTGAAGCATTGCATCGATATCAGAACCTTGATTTTGCATCGATTGTCGTGGTTGCTGAAATTGTTGATGTTGCGGCTGGAATTGTTGTTGTTGTGGTTGAAATCCACCCGAACGGTTGAATGTAGGTTGTTGAACTGCGCCTTGCTTGTTTGCATAAATAAAGTTGGGGTGATCTCTCCATCCCGGATTGTAAGTGTTGGAGTAGGGATCATACCGTCTTTGTTGATTTGGAAAGACCGCACTATCTTGCTCCAACTCTTCACCATATGAAGGTAAAATAACCGCAGCCATCTTTTGCATCATTTGTTCCATGTTATCCATCCTTTTATCACGGTGTGATGATGAATCCGTAACTTCATGCACTCGCCTAACCATTGGTTCACCTCTTGTGTAGAATTGTTGCGATTTTGCAGCCATGCTTTCAATCAACTCGGTAGCTTGGGCCACCGTCTTGTTCACTAGTGCACCACCACCCTCTGCATCAAGAAGATATCTATCACTTGTTTGGAGACTTTCGTAGAAGTATTGTATTATCATCACGTAACTAAATTGGTGGTGTGGACAGCTTGCCACCAATCTCTTGTATCGCTCCCAACATTCATACAAAGATTCTCCTACGTGTTGCTTTATCCCACAAATGTCTTTGCGAATTTGAGTATCCTTTGACGCAGGAAAATACCTCTCTGGAAAGAGTTTCTTCAACCCGTTCCATGTAGTGACACTTCCGGATGGTAAATAATACAACCGTTCCTTAGCATTGTCCGCCAAAGAGAATGGAAAAGCTTTCAACATTGCTCCATACGCATTAGTCTCTGGTGGAAGCATAGCCATGATAACGTTGTGGAAATCCATGAGATGCTTGTTTGGATCTTCATTCGCCATGCCATGAAACTTCGGTAACTCTCTAATCAACCCCGGCTTGATCTCGAAGGTTGAGTTTGTCTCAATACACCACCGTTGTGCATCAAGCCTATGAGAAGCCAAATCCTTGAGTGTACGATTTGCATCACCCATTGCTTCTTCTTCTTCAACTAGTGGTTCTTCTACAAATGGAACCTCTTGTTCTTCTTCTAGTTTTAATTCTTCTTCCACTTCTAACTCTTGTTCTTCCGTCGTGTCTTGACTTGGTTGGAGTATTGTGCCTCTTCGAGTAGCTATCCCGCACCTTGGATAGTTCCAATCTTTAGAAGCCAGGGATTAGGTACCTGAAAACAATTCTCGCAAACAAGTGAGAAACAAGACAAGAAAACAAAAAGCAAATATGAAAGCAGAAATGATGATAAGAAACTAAAAACTTAATAACAAGTTGTATGCCTCCCCGGCAGCGGCGCCAAAATTTGACCGGTTGTCAGCCGTGCAAATATAATTCACTTCCTCACTCAACTAGAAATAAATGTAGTATGCGATAAGAAAGAGTTCGTTCCCACAGAGAGTCTTTTGTTGTTATCAATTTTCAGTTTCTTAGTAACCAAAGGGGGGGGGGGTGTTTTATCTAAATAAACAAAGCAATGAAAGTAAATTAAAAGAAATAAAATAATTGAATAATCAATAAGGAGAAGATATTGGTCATGGGATAGTATCATTCACAAACATGTATTTTCATCAATGATTAAAATTGAAATTTAATCTCTCATCTATTAAAAGTCCTAGGATATCTTGATCGCAAGAGTATCCCGTTTATTTCCCGATTTTATCACAAATAACATTAAAAGATGCTAATGTGAAATCTACCTAGAAAGCAACCTAAAGTGTAAAAGCACAATTAAGTTTAACTCCCTAAGAGAAATAAGTTCTATGAAATAAGACTAATCAATGGAAACAAAATGTGTAAAAGCACTAATTCGTTTTAACAAAGGTTATGAATCATATGTGACTAGTAGGATGTATCACTACAAGCACTACCCACAATTATGCTACTTAAAATCAGGGACAAACAACTTTTTCGTATTGAAAACCCTAATATAGCTCTAGAGATGAAAGCAAATCGGATTGATTCCGGACTCAACCAATCAAACAATCAAATCATATAACAATATAAACCATGAATCATAAACAATAAAGTTTTGAGACAAAACTAATTCATTGAATCAAATAACATGTTGGAAATCAACTTTTATCCCATAACCAATAATTGAGTTTAGTTACTCATAATAATGGAGTTCATCATAATCATAATCAATAAAATAAATAAAGAAGATGAAAGCAAAGCAAACCCTAGAAGTAGTTTCCTCCAAAGATCCAAGAAGAATACGTGATATCCCCAAAAGTTGTAGGAGTCTTCCTTTTATAGTCATTGCTTTCCAAAATTAGGTCTAGTCTCCAAAGTCCATTAGATGAAAATCCGCTTGGCCCAAAAGTCATAAAATCCCGTGTAGAAACTCTGCCAAAAAGTCGTCGGTAGTTGGCCGGAGGGTTGTCGGGAAGTCGCCGGAAAACAGCTCAGGTGACCGGCAAAGTCCGCCCGGTCAACGGTCCAACTCAGTCGGGTCAATGATTTGACCAGGTCAAACCACCGAGTCAAACCAGGTCATATGAGTCAGATGTATGTGTCAACTGAGTCAGGGTCTAACTGGGCTGAGTAGGTTTTGGCCAAGGCCATTGCAGGCCATCTTGCCAGGCTAACCACTGTTGCATCATCATGGTGCGGCTCACTCAACCCTGATGGATGTTCCAATATAACACAACTCTGTTGCAAATTCTGCCATCAGCTCCAACTCTACTTCTTTGCATCTTCTTCAACAACTCGTAGAACTGCCAAACTCCACCTATGCTCTATCTGCTATTAAAGCTCAGCCTTATGCAATCAACACAATCACTCTCCATCACCAGCTTCAGTTCACAACAATATCTGCAGCTTTACTTCATTAAATCCTCTTTATCTCCTTCACCAGTTCTCGATCGTGCTCTTCCATGTTATTTCTCAGCTGCAGACTCTCTCATTCAAGCCAAACTCAAACCACAACCATTCTTCTCATTAACCAACACCAACTGAACTGCACCTATGCAACACCCATTTGCAATCCAAGCAATGAACTTGTAACTAATCACAGATTCCATAATCTTCAAATCAAACACCACTTCCATTTCTCTGCAATTCAGCTCAACCAATTACTCTGCAGCTCAAATTCATGCATGCATCATAACTTCAACACACAGCTCAACTTCAACCTCTGCACCTTGCACCTGCACCACTGCCACTGCAACTTCACAATCAAACTGTACTCAACCATCTGCTACACAGCTCCTCCACAAACCCATTAACTCAATTCTCATCTCTTCAAAGCACCACCATCAGCTTCTAAGTCTAGCCTGCCTTGCTCATTTACTTGCAATTCACTTGCAAGACTCATTCTACACAGCCATCACTGCTATCCCTTCTCAGCTTCCATGCTTACCTCAATTCATTCCAATTCAGCTGCACCAGTCCCCTGTCAGGCCAACACTTCTTGTAACCCATTTCTCAACAGCACCAGACCCTCTTATACTCAGGTCATACTTCAATGCACACAAGCATTACTTCAGCTCCATCTGCATCTCATTACAATTCATTGCAGATCAGCAACTGCATTGCCAGTACCTGTTCCAACTCAACAACACCACTGTATCATCTCTTGCATTAATGAATCCAATCCATAACCCATGAATCTCATATCAAATCAACAGCAACGCCACAAATTCATATCTGCACCTTCACTGCCTAGCAAACACCAAAGCACCAGTTCCATTTCATTGCTCCTTTTAGCTGCAACATGTCTTTGTGGTCTTCTCCTGTTAAGAGTCCTAAGTATACATATATGGTAATCAATCAATTACAACAGTGTGTTGGTTTCAAGCCTCATCAATCACCCACAAATCAAGACGAATCCCATTTAATCTCAAGCATTTGCAGATTCATAACCACCTTGTTCATGGCAACATTCAGTCATATGATCTATTCTTCTTTCTTAGCTGAATAACTCGACCCCAAATTGTAGCATACCCAAGACAGCATCATCAAACTCTGTTCTTCTTTGTTCTTCTCTGACTCAACAACAAACCCTCATTTCAGAAACCCCAACTTCTATTTCAAACAAACAAGAAACCCTAGTTTCTATATCTTCTCAATCAACAGAATCGAACAACAACCTTCTTCTTCATTACCGACGAGAAAGACGAACCCAACACTAATTCTTCCTTCTAAGCTTCATCAATTTCATCTCTCCTGCTACCCATACCATCGTCTCCATCTCAGATCCATAACGAACCTTTCATTGCCATAAATTCGAACCAAATTCAATAGCATCACTCTGAATCTCTACAACATAATCATTCCTTTCATTTCCGTTTCATCACCAGCAATTCACCATCTCAATCTTCTCGATCTGTTCTCAGCCACTGAATTCATGGCTGATGTTCTTCCTCTTTCTTTCAGTTTAAGAGTGCTGAAAATGATTGAGAAGATATCTTCTGATTTAGGGTGTAGGAATGGGGCTGGATATAGCCTCCCCAACACTTGAGATAAGGGTCACCCTATATGGCAACCCCTTAACCTTAGCTTGACTGTATTTAGAACTCCTCCAAATAGAGTTGCCCCTTAACCTTGACTGGGCTTCAGATAGTGTTCGCCCTGAAATGACATTTCTTCCCTTCTACGCTCCATTGCTGCGCAACCTTACCTGCTCCAAGTACAACTCGCCTAGTAATTGCATATGAACTGACGCTTTTGCCCTTTGACTCCAATTGGGTGATTTCTTCTTCTTTTTCTCCGTATGACTCCAGAGTACCTAATAACTCAAAAGAAAACATAAGATACATAATTCACAAGAAAAATAGCAAAGAAAGTATAAATACTAGATATAAAATTAGGTGTTTTAGACACCTATCAAATCCTGCCATTTGAAAGATTCTGGATTGGGTCTGGATCAGTTGAATTAGTCCTAAGACCAACCATCTTGTGAAAATGAGATTGCAACCGAGAGATTAATCTCCCACTGTGGTCTCCAATATGTGAATGGGGAAAAACGATTTGCTGTTTTTTACGGAATTGAAGAGTCGACCGTGTGGAGACTCCTTGAACCGAGCGAAATGTTGAATCTCACACAGATGCGTTGCAAGAAAGGAGTGCTTTAAGTTCGAGAGATCAATATGTAAGACCCCGGCCTAAACCAAGAACAATGGCCGTTCCAGAGTCAATTCAGTCACAAGAGAGGATGGGTTGATCTGTAGGAGGGAAGCTGAGAAATGCATGAGATCAATGGTGATCTGAGATTGTAGGTGTGTTGTGAATTCAGCGTGAAAATGCTTTGAATGATTGAATTTTTCTCAATTGAGAGTAATTTCTGTGAGTTCGTGTAGACGAAAGATTGTCTGTATGAACTTTGATGAAAAAAAGCTCGTTTTGGCGAATGTTGTTCGATTGTTCGAAAAACCTCTTTTCTTCAATCAGGATTGAGAGACATTTTATAATGCCGGAGTTGAAAACACCATGATCCCATGAAGTGTGACAGTTGCTGGAATCAGAGAGTGGGAAATAGGGAAATCGTGTTAAAACCAATTACTCATCGTGCGGAGACTTGGTTAACTTTCCACCCACTACTTTGCTGACTCTTCCAACTGATTGCACGACTTTCTCACATTCTCGTCGTGGGTGAACACACGTGCCGTAGACCGCCAGACCAAAACCCTAGTTAATATCCCCCCATGTGACACGATTGAAATCTCGTGATTGTGGAGTCAGTTGCTGACTTTATGGGACGATGAGTCCATGTAGCGCTGAGTTGAACATGATTAGCAAATGTTTCGAAACTCATGAATTTAATGTGTCTGCTGAGACGAGGTATCATTATAACCTAAGACGAGCAAAACTGTGTTTCTAAATTGTTGAATATTGGTAGTTGAACCAATATTCTTTTATTTGAGCAAATATTGCTAGTCTGAGCGAATATTGTTTTTTTGATGAATTGATGGTAGCTGGACCAAATAAAATATTAATTTAAGTTACTGACTGCTGGGTCGAGCAAAATAAATATGAATATCAATCATGGAATCAACATAAAATTATCAGAGTGTTCGAATTTGCACAGAATCACGTTTATGCAGAGCTCTGGATTCAAAACCCTAATTTTACCGAAATGATGATTTATTGCAAATCAACACGGGACCGGCTACATGGGATGACGGGTTCACCATATAACGCCCAGATGCTCGAATGAGCAAAAAATACCAAAGTCTCTTGAGGAGCAGTTGGTGAAAGAATGATTAAATGCTGGTTTAATCATTTACTGAAATAATGCTCGTGTGAGCAACAAATCATAAAACCTGATGTAGAAAATATGAGGGGCCGACCAAGAGGTCATGAGACCGGCTCTTGATGGTCGTGGGACCACTAGATGGTCATTTGAGCGAACTTCCAATTGTTTGGAAAGAGTTCGAACCTAATATGAGCAACTGAGCAAATTAGGTTAAAATCATTAAAACATGCGGAACCAGCTGTTTGCAAGCCTCGGGGTCACCCTTGGTCGGTCAAGGGGATGTGCCCGTGTCACCATAGTGTCCGTGCTTCAGTCCTGAGAATTTTGATATTTTCTGATGCACGTTTGAGCAACATTTGGAGAAAATATGCAAAATCCATGGTTTTGCTGAAACCGGCAAAAATACATGAGATGATGAAAATAATAAATAAACAAGGAATCACAAGGTGTGGTACCGGCCACGGCTAGGGCATGGCCGGCCGGCTGACACGCGGTCCCACATGCTTTTCCCAGTTTTATGTGATTTTATGTATTTTTCTCTAATTTAAGGGAAATTCCATGAAACTGGAGAGTTTGACGAAATTAAGGAACTTCCATGAGATGAGAGACATAAATTAAAATATAAAATAAGGAATGGGAGTGTGGGACCGGCAATGGTCGTGGCATGGCCAGCCGGCCAATGGCGCGGGTCCCAAGGCACTCTTCCCAATTTTATGTAATTTTGATGATTTTAGATAATTTTTCATAAAATCAAAGGGATTTGTTGAAAACCAAGATACTTTGTTGAAATCAGGGAGTTTTCATGAAATCAGGAAACCAAACACCAAATAATAATAAAATAATGGGCGTTTGGGACCAGCTAGGGCATGGCCGGCCGGCTAGAGCCCGGTCCCACAAGTTTTCCTAATTTTTTTAATATTTTCCATGATTTTAGAGAAAATACATGAAATTAGGTAATTTTAGGGAAGATTCATAAAATCAAGTAATTTTCATAATTTGAGAAGGAATAATAAAATAATGGGACGTGAGGTGTGGGACCGGCCACGGCCAAGGTATGAACGGCCGGCCAGCGGTCCCGCGAAACCTTTCCCTAATTTTATTATTTTTTGATAAAATCATGTGATTTAGATAAAAAATACATGAAATTAGGTAATTTTCATGATTTTAGGGAAAATTCATAAAATCAAGGAATTTTCATAATTTGAGAGAAATAATAAAATAATGGAGACCTGAGGTGTGGGACCGGCCACGGCCAAGACATGGCCGGCTGGTGCTCGGTCCCGCGACACCTTTCCCTAATTTTATTATTTTTTGATAAAATCATGTGATTTAGATAATTTCTTTGAAATAAAGGAAATTTGCTCGAACGAGAGGATTTTCATGAGATCGTGAAAATAGTTAAAATATGGTAAAATATAAAATTGGGCGCGGGACTAGTCACGGCATGACTGGCCGGCTGGTGAGCCTAGTCCCCTGGCGCTTTTGTTTAATATTTTATAATTATTATTTTTCCTTCCTATTTTTCATAGGTTTCTCGTTCGTTCGTATTTTTAAAATGCTCGTTCGTGCATTCAAAATGATGGTATGTGTATTATCTGCTAATTACACTTGCACCATTTTGTCAGGGCTTATTCGATGCCCAGATGCCTGTTTCGTTGAATATTTATTACTAACCTGTGGAATTCTGCTGAGAAGAACCAGAGATTGAAGTAACGAAATATAACGAGGAATCGTAGAATATTGCTGAATATTTAGGCGATTATTTGACGACTCGTAGAATATTGCTGGATATTCAGACGATGGCTCGTAGAATATTGCTGGATATTCAGACGATTTAAGATAATTAATTGCTGGCTCTATACTAGAAGGGCTTCCTGTCTAGGAGCATTAATTATCTGAGGGTTGAGCAATATGAACTTGCTGGAGTGTCATATTCCTCTTGCATAGTCGGGGAAAATCTTGTTACATCCCGAAGACGTTATCACTCTATACTAGCAGACATGCTGTCTAGGAGCCGCCCAATCTTTCGATTTTATACAGTATGAGATGTGCCGTGGCCTCAGCTGAGAGACTGCACATCTTCATCTTCTCTGAGAGACTTTCTCCATCAGAGGTGGCATGAGCTTTCATGCACAAAGACATGAGTCTCGATACTCATCTGATTGCCGGATCCGGAGTAATTACTGAAATTGCTCAGTATTCATGAGATATGTCGTGGCCTCAACTGAGAGACTACACATCTACACGTACTCTGAGAGACATCCTTCTCAGTTAGAGATTTATGACATGAGCTTTCATTCTTTAATGAGAGACATGAGTCTCAATAATCATACGGTTTCCGAATCTGGAGTATAGTTTTACAATCATACCCTTTGTCGAAAATCCACCATCTATACCGCTGCTGGGGGAAGCCGTACTGGTACCCGTCAGCAATAGCCATCATATCAGCAACAGTGGAGGGAAGGTCAACCAAAATATTAGCCTCCTGAACTTTCAGATTCTTGTCCCACACCTCCGCGACCTGATCCTCAGCAAACAACTGCATCGTCCGACGAGTATAGGCATCGAAGTTTTTCTCACCAGCAAGCACCGGAGCAGGGTTGGGGACGAACATCAAATTATTTTTCTTAAGCCAAGAAAAGATGGCGTCGTCACCCTCGAGCATCAGAGACTGCGGGAAATCTTCCAAGGGAGACTCGGTAGAAGCTTCTCCGACAACAGTTCCTCTCCCAGCCGCAGACTTCTCTTTTGCCGCTGCCTCCTTGTTTGCACGGGCTTCGGCATCATCACCCTCAGAACTAACATCCGCGTCTACGGTCGGTTGACCTGTGGCATCACCTTTTCCAGAGTTCCCAAGCACATCCCAATCATCGTTTGGGGAAGGCAATGAGAACTCTGAAGCAAGACCCATGGCAGCATTCACATCAAAAGTTTCCCTCACGGAATAAATTCTACCAAAGGAGAACTCTTGGGAGACGGCGGGAAGAGGACCACCAGTGTTGTTGCCACCAGGGGCAAGTTCTTCGTCACCAGTGCCACCAGCGGTAATATCAGTGCGTTCCTCCCCATCGGACATTTCTTCATCCTCGGCAAATTCTTCGTTCACGGGGCTGGTGACCTCCTCATGGACCTCAGTCTCATCAGCTACAACAGTAGAAGATTGCTTAGGACCAATCTTCTTCTTCCTCGTCACCTACAAAGCAATAAATAATTACATCAAAATATTATTTTCTCCTTTACTTGAAAAAATTTAAACTTTTCGAAATAAGGAAAAAAGGGGCAAGTATAAGAAGAATCCATACCTTGGCAGTTGCAGTACTCTTCGAGGGAAGGGTAGCACCGGAAATCTCCTCCTCGTCTCCATCAACAACGTCTTCATCAACAACGTCGAGGGAATAAGGAAAATTCATGCCTGCAAAGTTCAAACGCCAAGGACAGAAACCCCCATAACGAGCAGGGGAAGTTTCACGAGGTTCACTATTAGCAGTAGGACGCCATCCATGCGGACCAGGAATCCAACCATAATCCCAAGGGCCAACAACCTCAATAACGGTGGCATGCCACTCATAATCATGATCACGCTTGATCCTCTCACGGGAAGGAAAAAGTCTCTTGTTAACAGACCCCTACGTACCAGGGACATAGTTCAGCTTACCATCGCTCACCTCACTTAAAAGACGAATCTCACAACGAGGAGCAGCAATATTATGAAGACCAACACTCCATGGTTTACGGTTCCGGCTGTTGATATAATCCCCGAAGGAATTATTGAAATTTTTGGGGGTATACCACTCTCTCTCAGCGGGATCAGGGACGTAGAAGGTCATCATTGTTTCTCCCTTACTCCGAAGATAACATTCCTTCAGCGCATGAAGATAATTCCCAGTCAACTGTGATACAGAACGACTATGGGTATTTGTAGAATAACCTTCACGACCAGACAGCACGTCGTAATAAAAAAAGTCACCCGACTTATACAGAGGCAACATAAGACCCGCCTCGAAGGCTCCTACTGTAGTCAGCAGATGAAATTCATCGAACTGATAATTCGAGATGAGTTCATAGGTGATATCATCATCGGGATCATAGAAGAGGACATTGAATCCTTGGAGCTCATGTTTCTCCTTAAACAGCTCAAGATCAATATGCTTAAATGTGACCTTCTTCTTACCAACTGAGACGCTTCGTATTATTGGGGAAGCGTCTTCCTCGTCAGCGGGATCTGGCGTAGGATTCTTCGGGGGACTCAAGTCTGAAGCCTTCCTTTTGGAAGGAAGACTCTTGGGTGGATCAACCTTCGACACAGTACCCTTGGAGGATTTCCCTTTGGAAGGGACCGCTGGAGGAGGAGGAAGAAGAGGATTTTGTTGGGGCATTGAAGGTGGAGCCATAGAATGAAGAGGCGGAACATCCAACGATTCATTACGAGGAGGAGGAGCCTGCGTACCTCTAGAATCGTCACACGAACGATAAGAGGTGCGGATAACAACATACCTAGAGCCAGGAGGACCCTTCGGTGGATCTCCTTTCTTGGTATACGAAGCCTTCTGACCAGAAGAAGATGAGACCCTTTGAGCACGAGGATCTGCATGTGAAGGCCTAGAGGAGCCTCCCCCAGGTAGAGATATATCAGGGTCTCTGCGTGGAGGAGATCTACGCGGACTAGCCGGCAGAGTCTGATAGGGAACCCGCGGACGATCGGTAATATCTGCGAAGAAGCACAAAAACAAGTTAGAAGTTGTTACAAAGGAACAACTAAAGATAAAAAAAAACCGAGAAACCGTCAGTTCATCTTGGCCGCCCTCAAAAACCCTAAACTAAAATAGAATCAGAAAAACCCTAACTCAGTCAAAACACCAAGAGAAAATCTTCAAATACGGGCTTATGCGCTTTGTAATGAAGAACAGGGGAAAGCATATATGCTTCTGCATATGTGTTCTTCATCACAAAGCTAAAGACTACAGCAGCATAAGTTGAACAAAGTAATCAAGATCAAAATCAAAGAGAAATCTCTTACCTGTATGTGAGAAATTTTCGAACAAGAGCGCAACCAAGAAGACAACGAACCACAAACACAAATGAGCACAGAAAAATCAAGAGCAGGTCGTATTCAATATAAGGACAGTAGCAATTAATGGCTAAAGAACAAGAATGAAGAACAAAAACCTTAGAAGAAGAAGAATGAAGGACTGACAGGGAGGGAATGAAATTTATTTCTAAAAATTTTCACATTCTCTTTCCTACTTATAAACCTTGAAGAAGACAATGACCGTTCCTTTACACAAGGAGCAGTTATTGCAAGGAGTGGGAAACGTGCCCTATTATCTAGGGGAAGTTATTAGAAGAGAGATGAGGAATATGTGACGTTTTTCCTCTAACTTCAACTGACACCCAAGTCAGAAGAAAAGGGGAAAATTGTTTGTACATATTTCATCATCCGCCACGTGTCTATGGAGAAACACGTGGAAGACATACAATCCGGGGAATCAAGGTGTGATGCCACGCGCATACAGCCAAGAGACGTGTCTCCTCAGGGCAAGGCCCTCATCCAACAGATCCAATGGCGAAGAATCGAGGAGTACAGAAATATAATGCCATTGCAAAGCACTGAACAACATCCAAAGACTTACTTTATCCCATCTCAAGAAAGATCCAAGATCAGCGGCTGGGGTTAATCCGACTGACATGGATATGACAGGAGCAGAGGACGTCTGTCTGGCGCGTACAGACGACCCAACCACCCGCATTAAACGCCCTGAGCAGTATACGTGTCGACCAACCTATGGAAGACACGATGAAAACTCTTCATCATCAAGCATGGAACGCTGGGGGCATCGTAGAAGACGAAGATATCTGCGATATTGACACAAAGCACAAGACGATAAGATTATAACGGCCTTCAGAAGTGGACCCCACGTTGTAACCCTATAAATACCCCTCTCCACTAAGAGAGAAGGGGTCAACCAATCCATAGCAATTAGAGGAGAACATAAGAGATATAAATAGGAAGAGTAAGTAAATCCCTTATTTCCGCTGACCTATGTACACTTTAAAGTCATTCGACTATCTTTGTAACCACTCAATACATAGTGAAACACCAACCCCGTGGATGTAGGCCTTAGTGATGAACCACGTAAATCTTTGTATTATTTACATTTCAACACTTTACATTCAGCGTTTTACATCATGCACTTTACATTTATACTTCGATCTCTATTTACTCTATAATGAGCATTATAAGTGATAATATACGACTAGACAATGACGAGCCCGAAGGCTCTGAGTCGACGAATCGATATAATCACCTCCCCTTACGCATAAAACGCATATTTATGATATAGAGTGTATGCGAACATTGTTTGTGAACACGTGGATTTATCGTTATTTATGTGTTCACACAAATCACAAAAAATGGGGAAGTGATGATTCAAATATGTAGGCTCAACTGATGCTGAAACGCTGAAATAGTGAAAGAGGAAGATGATGTTCCTAGATTTACGTAAAAGAATATATCTTCTGAAATATTTATGGTAACGAGGCATTTATCGGCTTGGCTTAAGCTGAGCTAAACCAACTTTTAACCATATTAGATCTCATATATTGGATGGCTAGATATATATTGATCTATGGTCAGAAACTTAAGTGTAAAATTAAGTCAAAAATTTAAGTTAAGGGATCTGCTCCATTTTTTTATTATAGAAGTCTAAACCTTAGATATAATAGGTTACGGTATGGGGCGGATATGGACGAGGACCTTGAATCCCATCCCCGCTCCATCCCCACATCGTTCCTTTCGGGGATTCCCCGTATCTCGCCCCATTCCCCGTTTATACGGGTAAAACCCTAACCAATAGAGGCGGGTCCCCGCGGGGATGGGTTTGGGTGGGGAAAATTGCTATCCCTAAAGGCGCCTGGGGGACCGGGCTCACCGGTCGGCCGGTCATGCCGCCGTGGCCGATCCCATGCCTCTTCCTTTGTTTTATCAAATTTTATTATTTTTCCCTGATCTCATGAAACCCCTTCATTCGAGCAAACTTCCTCGATTCGAGCAAAACTCTTATTTCCTCGCACGGTGAAATCAACATAAAATAAGGAAGAGTGTCACGGGACCGGGCTTATTGGCCCACCATGCCCTAGCCGTAGCCGGTCCCACAACCTCTCTGATTCCTTATTTTATTAGTATTCCTTCTCTCGTCTCATGAAAACTCCTTCATTTGAGCAAATTCCCTTGTTTGAGCAAATCTCCCAATTTCATCATATTTCCTTCACATGATGAAAATAATATAAAATAGGGAAAGGTGTCACGGGACCGGACCTACTAGCTGGCCGGTCGTGCCCTAGCCATGGTCGTTCCCGCACCATGTAACTCCTTATTTTATTATTATTATTAGTATTTCCTTCATCTCATGATCAAACTCCTCTGTTTGAGCAAAACCCTGGTTTCTCCATATTTTCTCAAATATTGCTCAAATGCGCGTCAGAAAATATCAAAATTCTCAGGACTGAAACACGGACACTATGGTGACGCGGGCATGATACCTTGACCAACCAGGGTCGGCCCTTTGGCTTGCAGGAAGCCGGTCCCACATATTTTCATAATTTGACCTAATTTGTTCATATTAGGTTCAAACTCTTCCAAACAACTTAGACTTTCATCAAATGATCGTCAGTCGGTCCCATGACCGCCAGGGCCGGTTCCATGACTTCTTGGTCGGTCCCTCACTTCTTGATAATTAGGTTTTATCACCTAACGCTCAGACGGGCAATGCTTAAACCAACATTTAATCATCCTTTCCCCAACTAGTCTTAAAGGGACTTTGGTATTTGCTCACTCGAGCATCTAGGCACTACATGATCGGCACATCATCCCATGTGGCCGGTCCCTCTTTCATCCAGTGGTTGATTTTTCATAAAATCATCAATTGATCAAAATCAGGGTTTCGAATCTAATGCTCCGCAAAGCATAATTCTGAACAGGTTCAAACACTAATAATTTGGGATATTTTGAGTTTGGGTCCCAAAAAAGTGACCAATGTTGAGTCTGGGTCCTACAAAGTTTGAAATTAGAGTTTGGGTCCCAAGACCAGAATTGACTGTCTTGATTGTGAAATAATCTGGTTAAATATTTAAATGACCAATATAATATAAGAATTTGATTTATTTACAAACTCAACCATTCTGTTTCTGTTAGACACATGTAGGCGTAAGAATCATTTTTGATTGAATGACTGAGATTAAAGCACCTAAAGTCCGACTACTTCTCATCACTAAAACCAACTAGATCGGCTTTTAGTCTTTTAGGGTTCTGACTTCCAACTCGTAACAGTGCGACCAAATTGGGATTGACCAAAATTGATTGTAAAAATTCTGTGTGAATGATTAATTTTAGATGATTCAACTGTTTGTTGCCGTGGTGTTTGAGGTGTCGAATTTCTAGAGAAAGGTAAACAAACAAATCCCCCTAATTTGCACTGGGTCTTGTTTTTTTTTTTTGTCCCCTCTTGATGTTGTCTACTGATTTGTACTCTCTGATGGGAAAATTTTTTAATCGCAAATCTGGTTATTATTTGTTTTTAATTGTGATTATCATATGTTTCTTCACTCTCTGCTAACGTAACTACATGTCTTAGCCATTTCTATAGATTATAGTTGAGTTAAGTCTCCCTTGGTCCCTCTCGGTATTTTCCCATGAACTGATATTTGCAATTCCATTACCAATTGGAACTAATCACCGTTTGGATTTTTATTAGATGATAAGTGGAAGAATATGATGTTTGATGGCAGTGACATATATTTGATTGTTCGCCATATGTAATAATGCAATTGAGTTGGTGATACAGGAGTATCGTAGCAGAAGTTGAGACGTATTAAGACTAGAAGAGTGACGTGAATATTATCTTCACAGAGCCGTATCAACGGCTAGATAGTTAGATGTGCAGATCATATGCACAGAACTTAAGTGGTGTGAATATTATATTCACACAAGCAAATAACAGAAGTAGAGGGACACCTAAGGCTGCCAGATGAGGCTAATCATCAGCCTAGGTTTAATTGAGCCATATTACGCTAGAGAGTATCTAGAAGGTACTAGAAGAGGTGGAAGTTTGATAACTGAGCCTAGAAGTTTGAGGTTTTCTACTTTAGATAGGATTCCTAGTTTAGATGAGTTCTAAAACTCATAGCTTTATTTTCTTTTTCAGCAAGTTTACACTCCTATAAAAAGAGGAGATTTGTAGGCTAGAAGGCCAGAGAAAAATGAGAGAGAGTGCAGCCATAGTTTTGGTTTGTAATAGAATTTTTCTTTCAAATCAATAGAAGAAGAAGAAGTTAGAAGAATCAATCGTGTTCTTTTCTTTGTGTTCTATTATCTTTTCTTTTGTGTTCTTCCTAACTTCATATTAAACAACACTGACTCTAGGTACCCTTGATCGATTACGTATCAAGTGGTATCAGAGCCACGTTCTGACTTCTAGGGTTAGTTGTGGTGCATGGTATTAACACGTGAACAATATACGCGATCAGGGGAAGCAACTGTTGTTCTACCAGACAGAAGAAAACTTAGAGGAAGTACTAAAACCAAGATGGGAAGTGAATATGATAAGAATACTAAACTAACAGATGAGGACAAGTATGCTAAACTTGAACGTAAGGTACAAGATTTAGCAGATACCCTTGATGCGTTCATAAAAGCAAGTGCTGTCAAGTCAAAACCTAAAAATAGAAAAGAAAGTACAAAGGGAGAAAAAGAAGGATTAAAGGAAGATGACGAAGAAAGCTCATCTGATGAAGAAGAAGAAGAAGAAGAAGATGATGATATAATAAATAAAAATCCATATGGAGGATTGGAAATTGAATTCAAGCTCGAGATATTTGACTATGATGGAGTCATGGATGCTGAAAAACTTGATGGATGACTAGATAAGTTGGAAACATACTTCACAGTACACCAACTTGTTGAGTCACAAAAAATCAGTTTTGCAAGTCTGAAATTGTCAAACCATGCCTCAACATGGTGGAAAGCTTATAAGAAGAGGTATATTACAGAAAATATGACTTGGCAATAATTTAAGACTCTCATGAGGAAACAATTTTAACCTGTGGGCTATCTGGATGAAAGATGGTATAAGTGGCAGCATCTTCGACAACGATATCAACAAAGTGTTCAAGACTACACTACAGAATTCTACAATCAAGGTCTGACTTTAGATGTAGATATGACCAGTGATGACACTTTTCAAAAGTACAGTGGTGGACTGCTTGACTATATATGAAGGGAGTTGAAACTTTTCAGTGTACAAGACATTGAAGGTGCTATAAACAAGGATGTGGCCATTGAGCAGAAGACTAAGAGTAATGCTGGATCCGACAACAAAAGAGTTTTTGTGAGAGGAGAAGATAAAACTCCAAGAAGAATTGAGACGAGTAGAAACAAAACTCTATCAGCTGAACGATAAGAAAGGGTGTGTGAACATTGCAAGGAGAAAGGTCATATCAAAGACACTTGTTGGGTTCTCCATCCCCAACTGAAACCAAAGAAGCTACGTGAGACTGAAGGGAAACGAAGCTATAAGAAGAACACTATGATTGCGGAAGCTGTTGATACTGAAACAATATTCGAGATAGAGCAACCAGATCCAAAGCTCTTGTTGATGACAAAGCTGACAGAGCAGAACAGATAAATCTACATGAAGAATTATTCTATGTCAAGATTCAAGTAAAACAAAGCATTGTTGAGGCCATCGTTGATTCTGGTAGTCAAAAGAATTTGATGTCAGAAAAACTGGTGGAGCAAATGGGATTATCAACAACTCCACATCCGAAACCTTATCCTTTGGGGTGGATACAGAAGGATACTGAGCTTCAGGTAACGACACAGTGTCGTTTCAAATTTGCTATCACTGATAAGTTTATTGATAAAATTGTCTGTGATGTTGTGCCATTAGATGCAACACAAGTAATTTTGGAAATCAATATTTATGGTAACGAGATGTTGTTCTTTATCATAGAGAGCTTGCTTATTTGTTTAAAAAGTATGGGAAGGAATTTCGAATTCTGGCAAGCAAAACCCATCTGCCCATGAAAATGGTTACCACGAACCAAGTCAAGAGATTGATTAATGCTTGTGGTAGATTCACTTTATTATTAATCAGACCAGTGAACACGGGAGAAAGGAAAGTAACATTACATGTTACACTCTCCACCAAACAAGAGAGTGAGATAAGTTCATTAAAGAAGCAGTTTGTTGATTTATTTCAAGAAGAGGTTGTCATACCACCTAAAAGAAGTTTGGACCATGAAATTACACTTGTTGGAGATGCCTCCTTACCAAACTTGGGGTTATACAGAACCTCTATAACTGAATCTGAAGAAATCAAGAGACAAGTACAACAGTTACTTGAACAAAGGGTGATAGTGCCAAGTTGCTCTCCATGTGGCTCTCCAGTTTTGCTTGTACCAAAGAAAGACGGAGGATGGAGAATGTGTGTAGATTACCGAGATTTAAATAAGATTACTATCAAGAATAGATATCCATTACTAAGGATTGACAATCTTCTTGATCGATTAGAAATTGTTATATTCTTCACCAAACTTGATCTCAAATATGGATATCATCAGGTACGAATCAAAGAAGATGATACTTGGAAGACAACATTTAAGACTCGACAAGGATTATTCGAGTGGCTCGTTATGCCCTTTGGGTTATGTAATGCGCCAGCTACTTTCATGCGACTCATGAATGAGGTATTACGAACTTTCATTGACGATTTTGTCATCGTATACCTAGACGATATTTTGATATTTAGTAAGATATGGGAGGAGCATTTGGTACATGTGTCCAAGGTGATGTCTGTGTTAAGAGAGAATTCGTTACGATTGAATGAGAAGAAATGTGAGTTTGGTAGACAAGAATTATTTTTTCTTGGATTTGAGACTGGGAGAGGAAAGATTAAGGTCGATCCAGGAAAGGTTGCTGTTATTTCTGCATGGCCAGCACCTACAAATATTACTGAAGTTCGGAGTTTCTTAGGAGCTTGTCAATACTTACGTAAGTTTATAAGACATTTCTCTCAAATTGCAACTCCTTTACATGGTTTAACCAAGGTTAATACCGTGTTCAAATGGGAGCCTAAACATGAAGCTACTTTTCAATTACTGAAGAAGAAGATTTCAGAAGCACCGGTTCTGACATCGCCTAATTTACAGAGGCCTTTCGAAGTGGAGACAGATGCATCTAACTATGCTTTAGGGGCAGTGCTGCTACAAGATGGAAAACCAGTAGCATATCATTCAGAAATGTTCACAGGACCTGTTCAGAATTATGTTACATATGACAAAGAGTTGTATGCCATGCATCAAGCTATGAAGCATTGGAGACCATATCTGTTGTGTGGTTCACACTGACCATAAACCTTTACAGTATCTTCAGACTCAATCGAAGTTACAGCAGGCTCGACATATGAAATGGGCATCTTACCTGGAGCAGTTTGGTATTCACATCAAATATAAGCAAGGAGTGACAAATAAGTTAGCTGAAATGTTATCCAGACCACCTTCAAATAAGGCTTTGGTTGTAGCAATGCAGACTCAACCATTATTGCCAAGTGACTATGCTCATAAGTATGAGGGAGATGGAGATTTTGGTGAAGAATACAAGAAGTTAAACTAAGGACATATAAGTGAGTGCCGCTTGGTGGATGGGTTAATGTACAAGGGAACTTCTCTGTGCATACCACGCTGTGAAGATAGAATGCACTGGATTAGAGAAGAACATACTTCACGTGGATGGTCATTTTGGTATGGAGAAGACATTGATTAATTTAAAGCGATATATGTATTGGCCAAGGATGCATCTCGATGTCTCCAAGTATATTCGAGGGTGTGTTCTTTGCAATACTTCGAAACCATCTAATAGGAAGAGAGGGAGACCATGGGAAAGCATTTCAATAGATTTTCTGGGAGGTATACCAATGATTAAAGCAGGGAATGATTACATTTTTGTTTTTGTTGATAGATTCAACAAGATGATCAATCTGATACCCTGTAAAAAGATAGTAACAGGAGAAGGTGCAGCCAAGCTATTCTTCCACCATGTTTGGAAACATTTTGGACTACCCACATCCATTATCTCTGATAGATATAATCTCTTCCTAGGTCAGTTTTTGACCAAGTTATGGAGTCTAATGGATACAATACTCAAGCATAACACTGCATTTCATCCTCAAACAGACGAACAAACAGAAGTAGTGAATAGAACTTTGGTTCATCTTTTAAGAGGGTATCATTCTAAACACCCTAAGACTTGTGATGACAGTTTACCTTTCATACAATTTTCTTTTAATAGAGCATTTCATGGAAGTACTCTGAAATCCCCATTTGAAGTTTGTCTAGGTTATTTACCTCAGAGTCCATTTGATATGGGGTTTACTACACCACAAAGTGTGACATATACAGAAGAAGAAGATAATAGAGCTCAAAAGTTTATGGAGAAAATAAACAAGATACATACTATAGTAGAATCTCAGTTACAAAAGTCACAAGCTAAACACAAGGCTAAACATGACAAGCACCGTGTTCCTTGTAATTTCTCTAAAGGAGATTTGGTATGGTTGCGTATAGGAAAAGGGAGGCTCAAGGGAGAAGGGAAGAAGCTTAAACCCATACGTTATGGTCCATTCAGGATATTGAAGCAATTGGGAGATAATGCTTTTCAGTTGGATATACCACCTTATATGAAGATGTATTCAGTTATTAATGCAGAATATCTGAAGCTTTTCGAACCTCCACTACTTAGTGAAGAAGAAGATGGTCAAGAGTTGAAATTACCACCAGTAGAAGACTTATGGGTAGAACGAGAAGAAGTTCTTAAAGAAGATTGTATTGTTGAGACAAAAGTAACTCCTACCAGAAAAGGATACCGTGTAATGTTTCGCGTGGGACGTGCAGGTCAAATACCAAGTAAAGCAAGGTGGTTCAACAAGAAACAAGGAGAGACTGAATTTACCCACCTTCAGTTCAAAGCTTACACAGGAGTTCCAGCTTCCTAAAATGGGGGAGCCATGATACAGGAGTATCGTAGCAGAAGTTGAGTCGTATTAAGGCTAGAAGAGTGACGTGAAAATTATCTTCACAGAGCCGTATCAACGGCTAGATAGTTAGATGTGCAGATCATATGCACAAAACTTAAGAACTTAAGTGGTGTGAATATTATATTCACACAAGCAAATAACAGAAGCAGAGGGACAACTAAGGCTGCCAGATGAGGCTAATCATTAGCCTAGGTTTAATTGAGCCATATTACGGCTAGAGAGTATCTAGAAGGTACTAGAAGAGGTGGAAGTTTGATAACTGAGCCTAGAAGTTTGAGGTATCCTACTTTAGACAGAATTCCTAGTTTAGATGAGTTCTAAAACTCATAACTTTATTTTCTTTTTCAGCAAGTTTACACTCCTATAAAAAGAGGAGCTTTGTAGGCTAGAAGGCCAGAGAAAAACGAGAGAGAGTGCAGCCATAGTTTTGGTTTGTAATAGAGTTTTTCTTTCAAAGCAATAGAAGAAGAAGAAGTTAGAAGAATCAATCGTGTTCTTTTCTTTGTGTTATATTATCTTTTCTTTTGTGTTCTTCCTAACTTCCTATTAAACAACACTGACTCTAGGTACCCTTGATCGATTACGTATCAGTTAGACTTTAATCAACATCTAATAAGAAGAATCATTGAGTTAATTTTGTGCTAACTAATGTTTGTTTTGTTCCAATTCAGGGCAGTTCATTCATTCTCAGTAATGGCATCAACAAGCCATCTATAACAACCAATGGAAAGGATTTTGAGTTAATTTATGCAATAAATTTAGTTGTATGCTTTATGAGTGCAAGTTGCAGGTTAAATGGAATGTATTTGAGTTAATAATCCATGTGGACATCTGTTTATTTTGTGTGAAATGGTCTGCAGGTGTCTGTGAAATGGATTGATGAAAAATGAGTTTGAAAATAAGCCTGAAATTGTGTGTTTATACGGGTTTGATGATAAGTTAATGGACTAATAATTTAGACCGGTCATCCCGTGTATCCGGTCCCTCTTTCACCCAGTGGTTGATATTTCATAAAATCATCAATTGATCAACAATTGATCAAAATTAGGGTTTCGAATCTAATGCTCCGCAAACCATAATTCTGAACAGGTTCAAACACTAATAATTTTATGTTGATCATGCAATCGGCATTTTAGTTGATTATACTCGGTCTAGTTGCCAGTATCTTAAATTAATATTTTATTTGGTCCCGCTACCAATAATTCATCAGACGAGCAATATTCGCTCAAACTAGGAATATTGATTCAATTTTCAATATTTAATTCATCAGACGAGCAATATTTGCTCAGACTATGAATATTGACTTAACTATCAAAATTCAGCAGTTCATCAAATGAGTCACACGAGCAATATTTGCTCAGGAATATTGGTTCAACTATCAATATTCAACAATTCAACAAATGAGCAATATTTGCTCATACGAGCAATATTTGCTCACTTTAACTATTAACATTCATTCGATAATTATACGTCTGTCTCAACAGACATGTTCAATTCATGAATCCTGGAGCATTCGTAAATCATGCTCGACTCAGCAATACAAAGACTCATCGTCCAATCAAGTCAACAACTGACTAATTAAATACAGTCTGCCTTGCAGACTCTATAATCACGAGACATCAATCATGTCATATGGGGGATATTAACTAGGATTTTGGTTTGGGGCCTACGGCACGTATGTTCACCCACGACGAGAATGTGACTATGTCGTGCAAGCGGTTCGAGGAGTTAAAAAAGTAGTGTGTGGATAATCAACCAAGTCTCTACATGATAAGCAACTGGTTTTAACAAGATTTCCCACTTTCCCACTCTTTCACTCCAACAAACGTCACACTTACTAGGATCAATGTTTCTACTATTTTTTCATTATAAATAAGTCTCTGAATCCATGATTGAAGCAACAAAAAAAGAACGGTCGTCTGAACAAATAATTCTCATCACACAAGAATTCTCAAGGTCTGAGCAATCAATCTCAACAGAGAAAATTCAATCAATCAAAACTTATCTTTTTTCTTCATGCAGAATCCACAATCCTTTGATCATCATTGATCTCCCACACTTCTCAGCTTCCCTCGTACAGATCGACTCATTCTCTCTTGTGACCGAATTGACTCTGGAACGACCATTGTCTTGGTTTAGGCCGGAGTCTTACAGATTGATCTCTCGAACTCAAAGCACTCCCTTTGCATTGCATCTGTTTTCAAAAGGTTAAAGCAGTTTGCTCGGTCGAGGAGTTTCCTCCGCACGGTCGTCTCCTTATCTTCCCACAAAACCAACAAATCGTTTTCCCCATCAACATAAGCAAACCATAGATATATGAGTTTCTGAAATACAGGAAGGTTGGCGAACCAGTTCGCAAACCGTAAGTTAAGAACGGGAGAGCTTACGAACCGTAGTGATATGAGTTTTTCATATTGGTGGAAAATGCTAACAGATGGCGTACTCGATTCACAAACCGTGTCCATCTGAGTTTTCGAGACGAGTAGGGTTGGTGAAACCGGTTCACGAACCGTTTCACCCTGACTCGTGAATTGCCTCACTAACCGTTTCACCAATGGTCCCAATAAAAATTTAGCACATGCTTAAATACTTATTTTCCGAATATGTTTAGCATTGGTATGACTTTCATAAACACCTCTAAGACATCATCGATTACTAAAACACTTGTGTATGTGCATCATGATTTAATTCTTAAGTGTTTAAATGAACATCAAACAGCTTATAGTTCATAAGGCATACTTGCCAAAGAACGGTGGTCATTATACATGATAGACACATTTCTGTGTCTAAGTTGTCCTCAATTTTCTACATTGTTGGCGCTCGATTTTGTATTTATTATGAATTTTTATGTCATTGTAGGTGTTTTTAGAGAAAATAAAGTTTCGCGGAGAAATTGCTTGAAAAGTGGAATTTGCACTCTCGGGAGAAAATTACTAAAGGCACCCAGAGGGCGTGTTAAAGGCACCCCAGAAGTATGTTGGAGACGCCCCAGAAAAATGATATTGGCACCCGGAGGACAACTACTAAATGAACCCCACTTTGGATAAGGGGCACCTAGATTACTATTGGCAACTGAGTTGTGGTTAAGGGGAACCTTCTTCTTCATTCAAATACTGAAATTAGGCGGGAAAAGCTATTATCAAAACAACGAAACTAGGTTCGTGATTTGAAGGCGTTTTAGGGAGATTAAATGGTTGTGATTGTTTGGGTATCTTCCTTTGGACCTAACAGGGTTGGTAAGGATGTTCGATTCAACCATAATTGGCTACAATCATGGTTTTGGATAAATCATGGAGAAAAGAAATACTCGGTTTCTGTGGATCGATTTTGGAAATATTTCGTGGATTTTTTTGTCTTGGGCTTGGATTAAGACGAAATGTTTCTACTAAACATGGATGATAATGAGTTTTGCTTCGAAAGAGAAGGGAGTCTCCACGTAGTTTTCACTGCAACAGGGAAATGGAGGATAACTCGGGATTTGGTTGGAACCGAGAGTGGAAAGTGAGTGCTTCACATGTTTGCTAGAGTTTGACAGACGGAGATAAATAAGGAGAAAATAAAAGCTTCAGGCACGTGAAATAGAAGAAAAAGAAACAAATATATCCCCGTGACATGCAGTTTTAATGGAGATTATTCTAGATTGATTACGGAAGATTTTTTTGGTCTCTTGGGATATAAAAAGGAGTCTTTGGATTCATATATGGAGGGATAGAGTTTGGGAGAGTTTAGAGCATCAACAGAGGTGATTGATCGAGTTGCAGAGAAGAGTTTTCTGCTGCCGTTGTGAAGAACACGAAGAACATTAGAATATAGGAAACAGTGGTTAAGCTACAGTGACTGCGACACATCTATGTTATCGTTTTCTCTAACATTTAGTTTGTAACAAATATAAGTGTTACAAACCCGATTTTAATCATTTTTCATCCTTTTCATTATCTGTGAACACCTTTTGAGCAATGAAATCATATTTTGTGTGTGTTTCCATCATGAGAAGCTAGACCCCATTATTGGGACGATGGAGGAAGCCGAATGTCATACGTGGGAAATTTTAATTCTTTTTATGACTTTTGTACTAATTAAAATTGAATCATGAATTTGATTAATTAGTTGTCATTTCATTTGATGGGTGATGTTTGCTTAGATGTTTTGATGTCACATGCTTAGGATTTACAACTAATATTTTGAGAATATGCCTTGGCAAAAATAAGAGACCATGTTTTTATTTATTGAGCTATAACTGTTAAAAGAATTAACATTTGAACCTTATGTTATGAGTTTGGCGGAATCCTGAGTCCCAGCACCTCTCGGTACTTTGTATATATTAATTTTAGAAAATAAATCTTTAAATTTAATTTTCACAAGTCTTAGAGTTCGAATCTTATTTACTACAACAATTAAAAATCTTATCAATTTTTGGCGCCGCCGACGCCGACTTGTTTTTAGATTTGTTTTTAGGTTCTATTTTTGTTTTTATTATTTTTGTTCTTTTTTACGCGTTTTGTTATTTTCTGTTTGCATTCAGACTTGGAGCTGAGCTAAAGAAAAATAGAAAAAGTGCTTAAAGAAAAGTAAAGCCAAAGAAGGAAAGAAAAGAGAAATCTGAAAGGAGTGAAGAAGAAGATTTTTGTATATAGTTATTTTATTTTTATTGGATTTTACTTTATTTTTTGTATTTTTAGAAACTGTATATAGGGTTTTATTTTTGTAATCTTTTATTTTTGGACACTTTTGAACTTTAATTTTGGATATTGGACTTTATTTTTAAAACCCTAAGGAAGGGTTAGTTTAAATATAAACTGCACAAGAAAGGACGACAGTTACGATACTGTCTCGGCCCCTCGGGTTCATACTGACATAGGAGTCGGTGGCCCGAGTCGACTTCCACGGTTCATCCCCCGTTTGGAAGGGAGGCAAGAATTCTAAACACCCGTGAATCCCCCGTTAATGAGTTTACTGGATGATTTTGTATGCATATATGTTGAGGTATGAATACGGTTTAATTTATAGAAAATGACAAGGCCTAGCCAAATTAAGATAAGGACTCGGATTTCATAGGAACACATAACCTACGCGAACCTAATCCTTAAAATTTTGACTAGAACGAGACTGATAGGGTAACGAGCTTAATAAGAAAGTCGTTCAAAAGACATTTTGGTTGCTCTATTAAGCTTAACTCGAAGTTCATGATGATTACTGTAAGTTGAGAGAGTCGCCTTGTAACCCAAGGATATTTTTCCAGTGTGGCCTAGGTATCAAAGCTCCATTGAGATTCCCTTGTCTCTATTTAACTTACTTTAATTCAGATTGATTCCAGAGAGGTTTGCTAAAATTATAACGAATTTCCTTTTGGAAGAATAGAAGCTAGTCTAGAAACAATATAAGGGAGCCATCATGCTTTTGTTTGTTAGATTCAATAGGCTTGTTTTGGTTGAGTCAGCCTTGTTTATGCTTGTGTAGAATTCCCTTACAGTTAGGATGTCAAACTGGTATTACAATAGCCAATACAATGTATATCCAACTGATCAATATGGATATTACTCTTTTTACGACCATGGCGTGAATAGTGGTTGGGAACGCCAATATTTTGAAGGTTATGGGTCATACCATGGTGAGCCAAATTACTATCCACACGCGCATCGGTCATATGAGCAAGAAGATTATAGTACTAGTTCTTCTTCTTTGGAGGATACAATCAAACTATTGAAAAGTAGCCCTTTCTATGATCCTTATGTTCCTATTCCTCCTTTAGAAGAGTCCCCCAGGGAGTTAGCTGAGTCGACACGTAAGTTTGCTGAGTTAACATGTAAGTTAGCTGAGGTGAATAACGTAGTTATGGACGAAGGAACTGCTATAGTGAGTGAACCTTCTTTAGAAGATACCCTCAAGCAGATAGCTGAGACGAACGAAAGAATTTCTCGAAATAATCTAAATTTCCAACATACTGTTCCCAGTTTCACCCTTGAAAATGAAGATAGTTACTGAAAAAGTGGGGGTGCAACAACCTCATCCAATAATTCGCTCAACAATCTGTATGGACTAACTCCAATATACTTTTAAGAGAATCAACTAGACAGTCAGACTCGATCTTAATAAAAAGTATATCAAAGAGTTATATCTCAATTTCTCGATTCAATGCTTACTCAAGCAAATAGAAATCTGCGAGTCTAATTGAATACAAGAGAAATTAACTTGAACGTTACCAAAGACCAATGTTCAAGGATAAATCAATTTCAATCAACAACCAAAGGTCGGATTTCCCAATTGATTGATTCAACGCTCAACCTGTGATATTTCAATTATATAACAAAATATAATGCAGGATACTACGTACTTGATTCCCTTAGCTGATCTCACCCACAACTAAGAGTTGCTACGACCCAAAGTCGAAGACTTTAATAAACAAATTTGTATCACACAGAAAGTCTACAGTAATAGATAAATCTGTCTCCCACAGAAATACCTAGGAGTATTGTTCCGTCTTTTGATAAATCAAGGTGAACATGAACCAATTGATAACCCGAACTTATATTCCCGAAGAACAACCTAGAATTATCAAACACCTCACAATAATCTTAATCGACAAGCGAAACAAGATATTGTGGAATCATAAACGATGAGACGAAGGTGTTTGTGACTACTTTTCTATCTTGCCTATTAGAGAAATTAATCTTAAGCCAATCTTACGATTGCACTCAATACGATAGAAACAACAAGATCAGATCACGCAACTACAAAGAAAATAGTTGGGCCTGGCTTCACAATCCCAATGAAGTCTTCAAGTCGTTAACCTACAAGGTCTCGGTAGAAACCTAAGGTTAAAGGAGAATCGACTCTAGCTTATACAACTAGTATCACACAGGAGGTGTGGGGATTAGGTTTCCAAGTTGCTAGAGTTATCCTTTATATAGTCTTCAAATCAGGGTTTGCAATCAATGCTACCTTGATAACAAAGCATTCAATATTCACCGTTAGATGAAAACCTGATTAGATTCAAGCTAATATCTTTCAACAGTTAGATCGAACTTATCTTGTTATATACAAATGAAATGCACGTTCATTTAGGTTTGTGTAACCGTACCTAAACGTGTACACCTAGTTGGTCCAACAGTAGTTAACCAAATGGTTAGCCATATGAGCACTTTCATATAAACCATATTCATCTTCGCCATAACTAGTTCAAATGACTCAAAAGAACTAGTTAGAGAGTTGCTCAATTGCTTCGATCTCATAGAAGTATACAAGACACAATCGAAGCAAAAACTATTTTGATTCACTCGAATCAATTCATGAACTTTATAGCCACGGTTTGCAAATATGCATTCCTTAGTTTATATAAGTTTAAGTTCATGAATAAACAGTTTTTAGAAAATAACCCACTCAAGTACGCATACCGGTACGCATACTTAAGTACCCGGATTAAGTTTGTTTTCAGTTCACAAACTCCAGCAAAAATTCACGGGACGTGAACTTTCGACAGTACGCGTATAGGTACGCTGAATTTAGTTCCGGTTATCCTGAGCAGGAAAGTACGCATACTTTGTTTCAAGGATTATGGACTTACACATATATAAGTTCACATACAATGTTTATATCCATTCAAGGTTATATATTCTAAACTCTCATTTCAATCATTGAAACATTCTTAGAGGAAGTTAAATAGAGGTTACTCACACACTATTCTTCATCAAAGCGATTTTCAAGATATTGAAATCATCAACATGACTTTCGTCACTTTTAAAGATGAACTTGGCCAAAGAGAAAGCTTACCAACATATATTTCGAGAAATAGATAAGCGAGATAAACTCGACTCGAAATAGCAAATGTGTATAATCGAAGTCTATATAGCAATACGATTTTTGTCTCAAGATAGGAGATAGAGTAGATAGACTTTTGAGTGATAGATAAGTTCAAGTCTCCACATACCTTTTAGTCGATGAAGTTCCACCAGTTCCTTGAGTAGTTCGTCGTCTTTGTATGATGAATGTCGTGCAGTCTAGAGCTCAACTACACTTTCTATCCTAGTCCGAGACTTAGCTGTAAGTAGAATAGAAATCAAGACTTATAGTTTTGGCAACTAAACTCGACAAACAAGCTTGAGATAGCAACGCTTTCGAGATCTACCGAGCAATGCTCTAACAATCTCCCCCTTTGTCAATTTTAGTGACAAAACTGTCAATACATATGGAATACAAAATAAATAAACTTTGCAGCTTCTCTTCCACATGCATGATCTCCTTGGTTCTTCAACATTACTCGAAATCTTCGTCACTTCCAAGTACTCCAATGATTCCAAAGGTTTTAAGTTCAGCATCATCGTTGTTGAAAATATATAGCCATAACAATGAGAAAACAAAAGCTCTCAATCAATGTTACACAATGTCATAGTATTATTACACATCATGAAAGTTCAATCGTATCACAACTTCGACAACAATACTATGGTGATATGTATCACTCCCCTTTAGTCAATACTCCATCTCACATGGAAAACACTCCCCCTTACATAATGATCCGAAAATCATATGTATTTGTAGTGTGAACTACACATTAATTCTCCCCCTTTTTGTCAATAAAATTGGCAAAGGTACAAAAACTAGTGGGATCCTAATGAAATTTCCATAGAGACACTTCATGACCAAAAGAAAGTACATATTAACTTTTTAGATGCAATCATATAGTCGAAACTAAATGCATTCATCAAGGAGTTTATAAAGACACAAGATAACCCCTATAATATTCCACAACCGTACTCCCCGCAAAGATTTGGCAATTAAGCACAAGTTCAATTTAGAACTCTCCCCCATAAAATGTCATTCTCGAAAGAACAACAAGAGCGACCTTACTTTCACAAGAAAAGAAGGATTTCTTTGGACAACACAAATCACATAATAATATGAATTTGTATCCCAAAAACTCTTTTAAATTATCCACAAGAGAACCCATGATTAATTTAATCGGAAATGATCATCATAAGAAAACTTACGGATCCGCACAATATATAATAAAAAATATGGATCAGGGAAGATCAATACTGCGGAATAGACAAGGATTCATTCTATTTTCCATCATTATTTTCACAATGACATACAATAGACATAATCCTTGTAAACAAAAGTTTTATCCTTTCTTCCATCAAATAATGACAAAAAGGATTTAACTTTGGTAAGTCAAAAGTTCATTCAATCTTTTATCAATACTTGCATATCGACATATGAAGGACTTAACTTTTGACCACGTATGGGATATTCAAGGTTCACGGATGCAAGCACACATATCCCATAACAAATTGCAATATATAAAACCATAAAGATTAATACTGCAAAAATCATCTTTCAAACAAACTTCAGAATTTAAACAAATAAATCTAAAAACATTGAAGATGAAAAACATTGGACATAGCTATGTATAATCACAATAATGGCTATTCCAAACTCTAGTTATTATTTTTAAAAACACAAGAATAAAATTCTCATAAGATGATTTCCTAGGCATGATGAAAACAGAATTTAAAGTCCAAATAAAAGGATAAACCATGAAAGACTAATTATCATATTCATCATCGGAGACCATAAGAGTGTCTTGAATCTTATCCATGTCTTCCTTAATTTCTGGGAACTTAGTAGAAATCACAAGTAATTGTTCTTGGACACACCTTACCTTGGCATTAATATTATCAACACCTTTAAGAATTTGATGAAGAAGATTCATGGAGGAAGTATCACATGAGCCATCAAGGTTGTCACGTCTTTGTCTCTTGCAAGCATTCTCCTTTATACATTTGAAGGTACATGGACGAACAACCTTGGGAGTTCCAATGGAGTTGCCAATTGGAGCAATGGAGAAGGTGCGACAAATTTGCTCAATCAAGAATGGATAGCCTAACTTCTTGTTGGGAGAAGTCATTGACAACATTTGATAAATGATAAACCCACAAATGTCAAGACTTTGAGTTCCCGTCTCAAGGTAATAGACCAACTCCGCAAACTCACGACTCCAACGAGAATCCTTAATCGTGGAGGGACAAAGATTAGATATACCAAGTTTTCCAAAAATACATCAAAGGAAGACTAAGACTATTTGTATAAAACTTTCCCATATTCCAATCAACACTCTTACCACAGAGACCAATAGAAATGGTTTCATAAGAAGGTCTTTTATCACTAGGTCTTGGTAGGAGAAAATTGATTTTAGTAATCCTTGAAATTAACTCTCTATCAACAAGAATCCTTTTTCTATTTATCATGGTTTTGAATTCCATGTCATCAAGATTAACATCATGGATGTTAGCATAGAAGATTCTAGTAAGAGTGTCAAATCTTTTACCAAGACCATCAAAGATGTTCCCAAGATTGAATTTTTCAAAACAAATCAAATCCTCTCTATGTCCACTAGTAAAATCCAATTTCTTTTCTAAAATAAACCCTTTAGAAGAAATTCTTTCAAAAACATTCTCACAAGAATCATTAACAAATCTATTTCTAATGGAATTTTGGTCTATTGGTAAATTCATGCGAGAAGAAGATGAAAAACCCAAGTTTTTTGAACCATCTTTTGAAACCTTGAAATTCTTCATGAGATCTTAAAAATAAAGAGACTAGTGGAAGAGGTGACTTACTTGATATTTTCATGAGAACCCTTTCACTCATTTTGACCTTCAAATATGATTAATGGAGAAATCATAAAAACCCTAAAACCGTTCACGAACGCGGAAAGTTGAGAGGAAGAAGAAGGTACGCGTACCGCTCCTTTTAAATACCCAAGAATGGGCTTGGACCCGTTCATGAACCGCGACCCACAAAAGGAAAGTAGGATTTCTTAAACGTTCACCTTCCAAGGTTCGGACACCGAAGAGATCAGTACAATGCAGAAAAATAACGGAGGAGAGGCTCCATTACATTTAGTTAACCTTTGGAGAAAAAAATACAACAAAGATTAATCCAGGAAAAAAGTCAACCATCAGTTTCCCCACATCAAGTCATATACAAATGGGGCAAATCCAGTCGTGTTACCGAGAGACTAAATGTGCAGAGAAATTCTCGTGCAACTTTTCAGGTTGAGTTGTATTAGTATAATCATAGTAATGATTACATTCTGGATTAATAGAATTTTTTGAATCCCCCTTTTTATACCCAAGAAAAGACTTTTTCTGAAGGTTAGAACCTACGCCAAACCCATAGGAATTCTTTTTATCGATTTCACATGAGTTGGAGGTAGGTCTAGTTCGTACATCATGAATACATGATTTGGCATGTACAGAACTTTTCTCAGAATAATTCTTATTCTCAAAGGAATTAAGCTTTACTCAGAATTTCAAAAATGCTTTCAAAAGCTCTAAATAGATCTTTGCCAATTTATCCATTACGATAGTATTCCTCATAAAGATTAATAGTTAATCTAGTGAGATTCCATATCTTTGAGCGTCGACTGCGTTTTTTTAATAGACTCTTCTTAGAAGAACTTTTAATTTTTCCTTTAGATTGTTCCTCATCATCTAAGATTTCCAATAACTTAGATGAAGCAGGATTATCACAAGAGACGAGAGGTCTAATCAATAATCTTTGAGCAATCTTTACGGAATTCTGGCGTGCGTTACAGATGCCAAGAGCAAGCTTCCTAAAGCAATTTCCCATAGGGACAGTCTTTAGGAAACAATCAAACCCAAACTTATTAGGTTTATCGTGTTTTCCTGCTCTGATACCAATTGAAAAAGTGGGGGTACAACAACCTCACCCAATAATTTTCTCAGCAATCTGTACGTACTAACTCCAATATACTTTTAAGAGAATCAACTAGACAGTCAGACTCAATCTTAATAAAAAGTATATCAAAGAGTTATATCTCAATTTCTAGATTCAATGCTTACTCAAGCAAATATAAATCTGCGAGTCTAACTGAATACAAAAGAAATTAACTTGAACGGTACCAAAGACCAATGTTCAAGGATCAATCAATTTCAATCAACAACCAAAGGTCAGATTTCCCAATTGATTGATTCAATGCACAACCTGTGATATTTCAATTATATAAAAAATATAATGCGGAAAAGAAATAACACAGACACCAGAAGTTTTGTTAACGAGGAAACCGCAAATGCAGAAAAACCCCGGGACCTAGTCCAGATTGAACACACACTGTATTAAGCCGCTACAGACACTATCCTACTACAAACTAACTTCGATCTGGACTGTAGCTGAACCCCAATAAATCTCACACTAATCCAAGGTACAATTGCGCTCCTTACGTGTCCAATCCCACAATCGGTTTAACAAAGGAACTAGGGTGCTTAGCTCGGTTGAACCCACCAAGCGTTGGTATGTCAAGTTTGGTTGTCATATTTTAGTGAATCAACTCATCTAAAGAGTCGCTTGATTATTTACTAGAGTCAACTTCGTATAGGTTAGCTTGAAAGTATTAGGATATGAGACATTACAAGTATTACGTGAATACTTGAAGAATGTGAAGAAGTACGGAGCTACAACGACGATATCATCCTTCCACTTGAGGTTAGTAATATTTGACTTGAACTGTTTTTTTTCCTAACGTATCTTTCAAGTCGTGCATATTGAAAACATAACTGCGAAGCTGTGAATGATTATACTCTAGTTAGATATAGTATTAAGGAATACAATACGAAGTATAACGCTTATCTTTTAAACTTCGTATATAAGACATCGACATAATCGTTTGAATGCTATTGTGATTATGTATGGGTATGAGGTGAAGATTTCATCCTAGGAAACAATGTTTTACATTAGTTTAAAGGAAGTAAATTCATAAACTTGTTTCGTGAATTGAAAAGGAAATCGCTAGGCTTATTGGTATTGTTATTCATTGCATGTCTTTTGAACTACCAATATGTGTGATTAGTATAACCGCTCATGACTTGTTTATGTTCTTGGTAAAACTATTCACAAGGCATGACTTTTGTATTGGTATGACCTTTATTAGTGAAACCGATTTAGTGTTATGATCGATTTAGTGTTATTGGTATGACCAACTCTAGGCAAAGGGGAACCGATCCTATGAAGAGGTGCAACCGATCACAAAAGGGGAATCGATCCTTGTAAGAGGTGCAACACGTTTTTAGTAGATGGGGGAACCGATCCTATGAAACATTGTAAAACATTGATACGATTATGTAAAACATTGTAAAACATTGATGGGGCATCGATCGGTTATACTAATGTAAAACATTGTTTCCTAGGACGAAATCTTCACCCATACCCATACATAATCACAATAGCATTCATACGATTATGTCGATGTCTTATATACGAAGTTTAAAAAATAAGCGTTATACTTCGTATTGTATTCCTTAATACTATATCTAACTAGAGTATAATCATTCACAGCTTCGCAATTATGTTTTCAATGTGCACGACTTGAAAGATATGTTAGGAAAAAAAATAGTTCAAGTCAAATATTACTAACCTCAAGTGGAAGGATGATATCGTCGTTGTAGCTCCGTACTTCTTCACATTCTTCAAGTCTTCACGTAATACTTGTAATGTCTCATATCCTAATACTTTCAAGCTAACCTATACGAAGTTGAGTCTAGTAAATAATCAAGCGACTCTTTAAATGAGTTTTTGTTCACTAAAATATGACAACCAAACTTGACATACCAAGGCTTGGTGGGTTCAACCGAGCTATGCTCTAACAGCTTATTTCGATAAGACCAAAATAAAGATTAGATTAACTTTATTTATCTCATCAGGTTCTAATTATTCAGACAATAACTTAGACCTTTCACTTTAGACAAGACAAGTACTAGGTTAATTAACTAGTATTTCTTGTAAAGGCATTCGATTAGACTTGAATAACCGAATCCTTCAATTTGATAAGTCTAACTAAGATCAGAATTAACTTAGTTTCTTTTATTCGGAATCGAATTGGACTAAACAAATGATCTCGTATTTTGTTAAGCCATAAACAATACATACAAACCAAAATGAATTGACTTGGACAATTATTTTTCTTAACCGGAAGCAATTGAAACGACATAGACATTATAGCACCGCAATTGCACCAAAATTTCATTAAGCAAAAAACTTGATATCAAACAATAAAGAAGATACCAACCAATTAGCCAAATAAATTGACACAGTTTTTCTTAACCGGAAACAATTGAATCACACACACACACATCCATACACATAATGGAATAAATATCAATTGTACCAAAATTTTGTTAAGCAAAAGCAAAATATATGCAATATATGCAGGCTTTTATTAAACAGGAAACGATTAACTAACAAATTCGTTACCTCAAATTCCGCATTCTCTTCTCCCCAGAAAGGTATATCATTAAGCGCAAGTTCAAGTTAGAACTTTCCCCCAGTGTGTTGTCATCCTCTCGCAAGAACAAAAGAACAACAACAAAGAGCAACCTTTACCAGAGAAAGGTTGAATCAGTTTTAACTAATGCATGCCAATAACAAAAGTTGAAAACCCGAAATACATATGTTTATGCTAAACACAACTCATGTAAATACAAATTGATTCAACACATTGTGACTTTTTACATATGAGTCTCAATCGGAACACCTTATGATCCTTTGATAAAGCCTACCAATATGGGCTAGAACTTAATCCCGCTAAATCAAAAAGTCACACAAACCATAAGGGTTCATATCATATGAGATCGAATATTAAGTTTATGAAAACTGAAATCATACATCCCATAAACCGAAAAAACATAGCAATAATATAGACATTCAAGTACAGGCTATGTAATCGGAAATTATCACAAGAAAAATTATAAAATAATAATTTTATTCATAAATAATGATAGTTTTATTCAAAAGTAGACCTTATACAATAATCGAAATAAATCAAAAACTAATGTCTATTTTTCTTGAAGATCAGAACCCTTCATGATCTTGGGATCTCTTATGCCTGATACGAATAATCCTCCAAATTCTTTGAAGATATCCTTGACTGAAGAGTAATTCCTTAACCTTGTGAAAGTTACGTTCTTCTTCGTTTACTCTTGTTTTGGGGTAAAAACTGATTCTGCTGTTTTTGGTAAATTTGGGTGTGTTGATTAGAAACGTACTGCACATGAGTACTTTTAGATTCGAGAGATCAATTTGTAGACTCTGGCCTAAACCAAGAAATGGTCGTTCCAGATTCAATTCGGTCACAAAGTGAAGGAGAAGGTTGATCTTAGGGAGGGAAGCGAAGAAAGTGTTTGAGATCAAAATGTTGAATTATGAAGGTGTGGTTGTTTTATGACTTGCATCAGAATGTGGAACTGGATTGCAGAATGTAAGCTTATTAGGTCTTGGTGTTTTCTGGATACTTGAGTTGATCACCTCTCCTCTCGAAAATAGGTTGAAAAACCTATTTATACAAGTCATTGAGCACACCTCTGATCTCGTAGGAAGTGGAGGCACTTAAGTAGTGGAGAAGTGGTGTTGTGCAAAAGGTGGTGACCATCACGTTTCCATTATGTGGGAAGACCGGTCACCCTTTCATCCACTACTCCCTCATTGTTGTTAACCGTCCGTCCTTTCCTGACACTTTCTCGTAATGGGCGCGTTGCACGCCGCACGCCGTAAACCACCAGACCAATATCCTAGTAAGCATCCCCCGGTTTGTGACATGTTTGATGTCTCGAGTATTTTGTAGGAAAATATATACAGCAGGTTGCTGAATGCGTCAAGTCATGAGACTCGTTGCTTAAAGTAGCATATAGCGGTTTTAGGTCAAATAATAAAATTATTTGTAGAATCAATATTTATAAAGCATCGTTTATAATTGATGCGCATGAAGCATCGCTTTTAAAAAAGCTGCTAAAGATAATTGATGTGCATGAAGTATCGTTGTTTAGAGCTCGTCCAAATTAGTCGCGAGTTGAACGTTTTAAAAAGAGTGTGACCGGCCATTTTTAGGAAGCTGGTATGAGTCGTGCGCGTGTGTCCGAAGCTTCCCGGTCAGTCCTTAAAGGAGAGTGGCGACTGGTAGCCATTCTAAAATCTTATCGGTCGATCCAGGTTAGATCTGGACCGCTTAAATCGGCTAGCCAAGTTGAGTGGCTGAGACGATTTGCGGCAGTTAATGACTGCTGTTGAATCATACAAGTAGCGTGAATGGACCCTTTTGAGTGATCATTTGGGAACCCTATGAACGAGCCATGACTTGGACGATCGTTCTCTATGAAGGAGGGATGGCCGGTGATCGCGACATTACCCTGTCGGCCTCCTGAAAATAAATCTAGACCATCCGACTAGGCTAGCGAATTTGGATGGATGAGATGATTTGCGGTAGTTCTTTACTGCCATTGATTCAAATTAGGGTTTAGAAGCCGTGTGGCCAACCCTATTTTGGCTAATCGATTGAAAGCATTGGGCGCTAGTTTGAGCAGGCCGATTGGCCAGACGCAAAGGCGAGCTGCCGGTGAGCATGATGACATCTATTGGGCCGCCTAAAATTAGATATAAGCCATTCAGTTTGGCTGGAGAAGATGGACGGACGTGATCGATTTGTGACAGAAGCACGCTGCCGTAAAGCAACTTAGGGTTTCCGAAACAGCGGGTTCACCCAAGTTTGAGCAAACGATTTGACGCATTCCTGGCTTGCCGTGGGAAAGTCGATCGGACAGGGATGGAGCTGGGTCGCCGGTGAACGCGCCAATACCTCTTTGATCATTCTAAGGAAGATCTAGACCATCTAACTAGGCTAGCTAAATTGGGCGGGTGTGATGAATCTGACACTGTTATGGTCGGTCTTAGCCCGTTTGAGCTCCTCCTTCAACAACGCAATCACCCTGGTTTTGGATAGCGATCGGGGATGTTGCGTATGAACTAAAGGGATTCCGATTGGCTGGGATGCTTGTAAGGATACGCAAGCTCGTCAACGCTATTAGACCAGTCAAGAGACGAATTAACCGCTAATGACTAGATTAGTTAGCTTAGATTTTAATTAATAGAATTTAATCTAACAATAATTTAGATACGAAACTAGTATCATTGAATAGGTCTCGAAAAGTTGTGCGCATGGGCTACTCGAACGTGTCATTCGGATACCGGACGAAGAAGATATCATCGGATGAGTATGAAGAGCAAAATTACAATTTTGCTTTGGACCGACCTGGGCTGCCCATATCTAAAATATTGGGTGTCGTAGTAAAACCATTTGGTTTTATCCGAAACGTGTCGAAGAGAAACTCATTTCTCTTCTCTTTTTTTCATCTCTTTCCTTATTCTTTCTTCTTTTTCCTCCTCTCTTTCATTTTTCTTCCTATGTTGTTGCTCGAGAGTTGAATTGAGGGTGTTTCTGTTTGAGAGATTAATAAGAAGCTTGGTGAGTTAACGAATAGAGGGAGGAGTCGTTGGTATTGAAGTGACTTAATTCGGGAGAGGAATGAAACTGATGTAGCTGGAAAACTCCTGTTGGAAAACTTAATGCCTAGTACAATTGATAGACCAGTTTGGGCCAAGCCTCTTGCTGATTGGTTTATTATGTGGTCTCATTATTCGTCAAATGATCAGTGTAAAACAGGTTTCGAAGAAGACCCCTGGCTTTCCATGTCTAATATCAAGAATCTGTAGTTATTTGATATTGTCTCTGTTTGAACTAATCTTGGAGGACCCAAAGTCTTAACCATGCAGAGCATTGAGAAGATGTCAAGATCTTCTACCGCATCCATCCCTGAGGTCATTCGTCTTCAGCAACAAGTTGATTGTTTGAAGGAGCAGGTGGATTATGCAAAGACTGCTTATCATGAACTGGGTGAAAAAATTTATGAAATTACTAGAGATTTCTATGAGATGATTAAATAGTCTTCGTTTTGATATGTCGAACAATCTAAAGCGTGGTTTATGTTATCTGTTTAAACTTTTGTTGTTGGATTTAAAAGTTTATGTCTTTGTGATGTAATAACTTATTATGGCACAATAGTCCTGGATGATTATGTTTTTCAATTAAAAGTGCTATTTATATTGAATCCATGAGAAGTACAGATATACTTTGTCAAAAGTAAAGTCATTCGTGTTCGGTATTCATGTACTGGTAAAAGGATGAATGGACTTTTGACAAATACAAAAGTTAAGCCTATATTTTCAATTATGTTGATGGAAGATAGGTTAAAATCTTTTGTTTTCAAGGATGAAGAGGTTGTAGTTATTTTTAGAATATTTGGTTTATAAGAGTTACATGTGGTGTATGTATGAAACATAAGAACATGTGTTGAGTCTGAGATTTGGTTGAAATAAGATGAAATATCTGGTAATGTTGAATGGAGATTGAGATGAGTATAGAATGAAGTTGTGGTGTAGTTTAGATTAGATTTGAGTTACATGGGGTTCACTGGTAAATACAATGAAGAACTGGTGATGATAAATCTGTGAATGGAAGCAGTAATTGGTGGATAAAATGAGATCCCAAGTATCTCAGTTACAATCTAGTGGAACTAGATGATTTCAGAGAATTCATGGAGTTAAGTTCAGTTGTAGGTGCATGGGATGAATGACTGTTACAGGAATAATATTGATGTTGTTGTTGTAGGTGATATGAATATTGTTGAAGTTGTTGACTGCATTGAGTTAGTGATGCAGAGGTTATTGATTTAAAGTTGGATTTTGCAGATGGAGAGGGTTAAGACTGAAACAGTGACATCGGGGTCTGTAATGAAGTAATTTTATATAAATGCTAGGTTAATTGCAGGGGTGACTAAAGGAAGAGAAACGAACCGTTAGAGCTGGTATACTCAGGTGCAGGGGTTGCCGGAGTTGTAACTGTGATTAGTAGACTGAGTAAGATCTCAACTGAAGTTGCAGGTAGTATAAATGCGATCGTGATAGTGTTATTGAACTGGCAGAAGACTTAGAAGCATGTTTTGTGAACATATGAAGACTGGACTGTTGTCTTGAATGTATTTGAAGTGGAATTAGTTGTGTATTGGAATTAGAGTTAGAAGTGGTGATTATAGTATTTGAACTGAATCAAGGGAGTGATGTTTTGGCTTTGTATTTTTCTAAGAGAGTTAGAAATGCATTTGATCTTGACATGTTTTGTATTTCATCATGGTTTAAGCCTGTCAATCACCCCAATTAGATGTCTGACTGAGTTAACTCATTAACCAGACCTGACCAGGGCTTGACCTTTGACCCTGGACTTTGATCTTGATTTTTGACCTGACCTTGGACGTGGAATGTTAGTTGACCTTTTGACCGTCTGTGACCGTTAGTCGACTCAGACGCACTGGACCTTAGTAACGGGCTAGTTTGTTGGGCTTGGACTTAGAACCAGTTTTCCATTGAACATGAATTGGACCCTTATGGTCTGAATTGACCTTTGAATCTTTCTACAAGGTTGTAGATATTCTTAAGAAATATTTAATGGACTATAGAACCAACCTAACTGAATTAATAAACCTTTAAATGTGCTAAAGATAAATAATGAAAAGGTGTGGAACCATAAATGGGCTTAGAACCATAGATAGTTCACTTAGATTATAACTAGAGAATCGCATGAAATTATGTTATGAACCTTGTGTGAGCCTATTGGCTAAACTCTTAGAGTGCTTGTGTGATTAACAATTACTCTTTATTAACAACGATCGATTCAAAGGATGAACCAGTGGATCGTGGATCTCGAGGTAGGCATGGCTTGTCATGAAATCAGGTGGGAACTCTGTAACCTTCTTGTAATCATTGAGCTTTCTTTTTATTTGCGAGCATGATGTGTTTTTAATATCAGTATGTACAATGTTTGCAATGAATGTAAATGTGAGTGTAATGTGTGTTGTGTGAATCCCCCGCAAGGAGTGACCGTGTTTCCCCACGGCTTCTTTCTATGTTCTATGTAGGACGGGGAAAGCCGGTTGAATATTACGCACTTTACATTTCTTAGTAGACCGGGGAAAGTCGGTTAAATATTACGCACTTTACTTTTTATATCTATAGTAGGTCGGGATAAGCCGGTTGAATATTACATAGTAGGTCGGGTAAGCCGGTTGATTATTATATATATTATTTTATTCAGGAGAAGTCACTCAGGTGCATATTATAATTGATTGTGCAGTCTTAGTAGTATGACTGGGTTACTATGATCTTGACTTAGGAAGAAATTCTAGGTTCATGACTGGATTTGGTTATTATTCAGTGACTTCGGTCTTCGAATAATGATTGGGCCTTTTGTGAACCTGTTGTGCGGGATCAGATCATAGTAATCAAAATCTTATTATATTCTAGACTTAGATGGTGGCATTGGGTTTTATGAGGTGTACGCATTCCACGATAATATCTTACGGTACCTGGATTCATGCTATCATTTGAGACTGGAGTTATTCCTAGAATCTTCTCCTCCATTGAGTGAGACGAGGTTGGGATAACATATGTTTAGGTTGTTTTATTCTCTTCTCGTAGATCCATCCGGAGGTGGATCTTTCAAGGATATTACCACTATGGACGTAATATCTGGGGATTTGAACTGAAGCAATCTTTTGCTCTATGTTGCGTGTAAAAGATGTTTAACGTTTTTCTTTAGTAGAAATGTGATGCATGTTAGTGATTACTTGAACGTTATTTGTTTCCATTAGGCACCCCTTTGGGATGATGTGCTCACTCGTTCCCACTTCAGTTTCAGTAATCAGAAGAAATGGTGCACGTGAAGATATTCGCTTCTGTAGCGTAAAGTCTTAGTGAACTGAAGATGTTTATTTATCTTTTATATATTTATTCTTTCTTTCTCTGTAAAACAACACATTATTATACTCATATCACCCGAGAGACTTTCGTTTATATAATATCAGAGTGTTTGGGTTTTGTTAATAGCCCTTTTTGCAAATATGATTCTTAAATTCGGTAATCTAGTTTTGGATGCTTCAATTTGGGTGTAATCCTTTTAGCTAAGCAGGTTTAAGATTTGGGGCGTCACAGTGCTAGTGGGCCCGCCGGTGGACATCATTGAGATTGCCTAGTTCCACTAGAAAGAGGCTAAGCTTGTTGAATCGACTGGCCAAATCATGTGGCCGTGATTGGTTTTTAAGACTGACATGAAAAGTCTAGGTTTTCCTTAAGGAATTTAAGCGCGTCGATCGTGCTAACTTTTAATTAAAAGCGCATTGACACAGAAATCTATTTATTATAGAGAAGTGTAGCTCGCGTGAGTGTTTTCATGCAGATCTCAATACTGACACTTCGGAAGATTCGTGATACTCCGCTACGAGTGAACACTAATCTTCATGTCATGCCAATATTGAGAGTTCAGCTGGGGAACATAGCATAGGAAAATATTAGGCGGGCAATGCATTAGTGAATAATGTCGGTGAAAGATAAAATTCATAGAATATTTGGGATTGTTGTTGTATGCACCATTCTGAGTGAATTATATATATATATATATATATACAAATATATTGAATTGCTCAATACATCTGTGAGCGAAGAGGTTTATGCACTCATTACTTTCAAATGGCCTTTGTTCCTTTGTAGGGTGACAACGCATTAAATACAGGGTTTCACAATTTTAACGCTGAACTAAAATCCACCATCAACATTAAGTCCCCTGCTTAGCACGTAATAGTGACGCTATTGCGGGGTAAGTAATGGATGGTGACATACAAGATGGAATAGAGACGAAAGAGATGGACTTACCAGGAGGAGTCGACCGTCGGCAACAGGACCATGCGAGACGGCATTGGCGCGCCCATAGGGCATCGGTACGGCAGACTGATCATTCTTTCTTCATGTACGAATAAAAGAAGGAATCCTTCCTTCATTAGGACTCTACAAAGTGTGTGTGTATAAAAGGGCGTCGACCCTCCCTTTTCCTGTTTTTGTTTTTATTTGCTCGTCCTTGCTTCGTCCGTAGCAGCTGGTGTCTGTCCATTATCGTCGTTAGCAGCTTCGCCACCAATCTTCCACCGACAGCAAGGTAAGAGTTTCTTCATTCCTTTCCCTTCTTTTACTTTGCGAGGGTAAACTCCGATTTCTCGTGTTGCTCTCATAGCTTTTGAATTTTGATCAAACCTGAGTGAGTCCTCTTTTGTTTGATTTTATTGACTGTATCAGAGAAAGTAACGGTAACAATACCAATTATTACAGTGATCGCTAGCAGTCAGGGCCTGCGAAGAGAAAATCCGAGGTAAGTGCTTCTTTTTTTCTTTCTTCCTTGCGGGTATGAACCCTAATTGTATGGCTTCGGTAACTTAGAAATTTATTCCAGTATGAATGACTCTATTTTGTTGGCAGTGTTGGCGTGAATAGTATCAACGAAGTAACAATCAACACCAAGACAAGCAGGGAGGATTTTAAAGTAAGTGTTGCTACCCTCTTTTTTCGTAAAACCTAGCTTTAGGTTTCGGCCGTGGGCATAATACCCGCGGTCAATTTTTTTTGTTTGAGTGAGCGCAAATCCCCACTCGCCTTGGTCGTGGGTGTGATGTCTTGCGGTTAAAAGAAAATCCTTTAGTAGAAATTTTTTTTGTTGGCGTATTAGGTCCATGTCACCTCATGTGAATTTTTCGACCACCAGTGACTATACTGAATTTCGACAAAATTTGTATGCATGGATCTTCTTGAAGTAGTGATCATTCTTCATCTTGTTCATTGTAGTTATTTGAAAGTGAAAGTAAGGAATTCTTTTGTTAGGATGTCACCTAGAAATATTTCTGCCGCTAAGCTGGGAGGTGCTTACAATTCCAAATATATGCCAAACATAGATGATGAGATCTTTTTCGTTCCTTATCCGAACATTAGGACTCATCCTGGTCATAGGATAACCCTCCTTACGGGTTCAGAGAACCAAGAGGTTGCTCCGTCAGTTTCTCTAGTGCGTGTGATGAGGTTATGTCTATAAAAGAAAGAGTATCCAGCTTCTCCTATTGATTTCAAAATTTTCCATAATCCGCTGCGCTCTTATGAAGGATGGATGAGGCATATGTTAGGAAATGAGCGTATCAAAAATAACCTGACCAAAGCGCAAGTTGTTGAAGCTGTCAAGGCGTCTGCAGCACTTCGCATTAGGAAAGGTGTTTAGGGTTTGATCACTTTCATTTCTATATGGTGTCCCTCCACACACACGGCCATATGTAGATGGGGAGAAATGACCATCTCCTTAGAAAGCGTAGCCGTTTTGCCGAGTCTTCCAGTTGCAGGGAATCTTGATTTCAATTTGTCCGATGAAGAAGAAGTGATGTTCTCCACTCTAGTTAAGAAAGCAGAAGGATATAATCAGAAGGAAAATGATGAAAAATATTTCTATACTTGGTGGGTGTCTGAATGGTTTCTTATGAAACCGAAAGCGCGCCAAGTGTTGGATGATGTACTCAGCGTTGCTGCGTTTTTATCCTTGTGGTTGTCTAGATATGTTTTTGATGATGGCTATGGTAAGAAGACCATACTAAGGAAGCTTGTTATGTTTGCTATTAAGTTGGCGCAAAGCGTAGTCCTCCCCCTAGGCATCTTGTTCCTTGGGTCTTTGTACTCTCATCTGGATTCCCAGGCAGCGGACATGTATGCTTGCAATGGATATATGAAGGTGGAGTCGGATGTTCACATTGATTTTCTTCGGGAATGCTTATGGGAGCACTTCAAAGGTTATTCTCTTAATCCTGTAACTTCGTTCTCCAGTATATATGGGGGTTCCAGAATACTCCGTTGGCAGAAGAGGCGTCCAAAGCCTGGGTTGAAGCTTATTGATTTTTTCGACAGCGTGCATGCCATAGATTTTCGTCAGTGGGCACCGGTTCATTCTTTTGTAGTTCGGCCAAAAAACTTTGCCGCCGTTCCTGATATAGTGTTGCACATCGATGGAGAGGATATGAGTTTTGTAGAAACTATATTTATGCGAAGCTGCATGCCAGGATATATTTCATATTTCTTTAATGAATCCTTTACTGCAGTTCCGTATAACATTGACAGGGTTGCTCGTCAGATGGGATTTGATCAGGGAATCCCGTTTTGTCGTCCGCCAACGCCTTCGGTGGATCTTTTGACATCTGTTTTCAATACTAGCGTTTTCACATCAAAGAAAAGCCTACCATTCTTGCTCCCAGGAAGAAAACCAGTGGCGACTGATAAGTATAAGGAATTCTGGAGAGAAGAGCTCCTATCTTTTCAAAAGTTCGCGGAAGAAGTTGTGACAGTCCCGCGCGACAGGCCTTCTCCTGAAACCTTGAAACAATATAAGTTGTTGAAGTCGCTTCCTTCGGGTAAACGAACCAGGGCTCGTGTTTCCGAACAGAGTGAGTGCAGTCCCTAGAAAAAACAGGCGAGGTCGAAGATGCATGCAGGCGACATTCTAACGACTTCAACAGCTCCAGTAATTTTTAATTCTTCCAATATTCAGGTACATACGTGATTTCTCTTAACCAGCTGATTTTAGTTATTTCGAGGCAGCCTCACTAAGAATCTTTAAAATCAGGGTTTCGGGAATGTGAACGCTTTTGCTAGACTCGCACGTAGTCACAACATGGCGTCCCTAAAAGAGAAATCCGGCGATACTGAGTCTCTCAAAGAATAAGATGAGGCTGAAGACGAAGAAGGTTCAGAATCCGGAAGTGATGAAGGAAGTACTTCTAAGCATAGTAGAGAATCTAACTGTTCCAGCGAGTCGGAAGATGAACTGATACGTCTTCTACACATTTTCAGGAAAAATGATTCGTTCTTTGATGTGAAATAAACATTAACCAGTAATATTGCAGGACGAAACTGTAATGGAAAACAATCTTGAGGTAGAGATGAATGATGATGCAGGGAACATTGCCGCCCCTTCTGATGAGAATGGAGATTCCGCGTCCATGGATATAGATGTAACTACCTCCAAAGAACCTCCTGGAAATGGTATGGAATTAGTTGTGAATTCCGTTGCTGGAGCCACTTTTGATCCCCCTTTTGACGTCCCCTTCATAGACCATGTGCTGGTTGGAGGACTTAGCGTGCCAGCTTGTTGATGGTGGATTTTCAACAAAGAACAAAACCGTAAAATCATGATACTGCATGTCGACTTCAGGCATGTGACGATTCATATTTTACGAATCCATGATGAACATGTTCTCGAAAGGCCTCCACTAGCTGAGCGTTCGACACCTGGCATTTCATCATGACCTCTATGTAGAATAACATAATTGGGCGGTTCTCCGTAAGATTGAGAGCAATAACGCCTTCAGTACGTCGGTGACACTCACTGTTCCCTGACTACATGAGAGAGACCCAACTCTACATAGAAGAACGATTGGGCGGATCTCCGTAAGATTGAGAGAAATAACGCCTTCAGGACGTCGGTGACACTCAATGTTCCCTGACTATGTAGAGAGACCGTGTATAGATCCAGACGGTTCTCCGTAGATTGAGAGCAATAACGTCTTCAGGATTTCGGCAACACTCGCTGTCTCCTGACTATGCACCTTAAGAATGGATATGACGCTTTAACTAGCTAATATCCCTAATGTAATAGATTAATTCTACTGTGACATTCACCACTGAATTCCTAGAAGATAATCTACTTTATCTCATTACTCTGATTTCATGATCGAATCTAGGGCTGATCTCATGGAATGGTAATGGATAATCTCATTACTCCGATTTCATGATCGAATCCACGGCTGATCTCATGAAATGGTAATAATCTTATTACTCCGATTTCATGATCGAATCCACAGCTGATCTCATGGAATGGTAATATTTAATTACTCCGATTCTATGGTCGAATCCACGATCCCATGGAATGGTAATATTCGACTATATTATTCCGAACTCATGGTCGAATCCACGGCTGATCCTATGGATTGATAATAAACAACCACTCACTTTTATTACTCAGTTTCATGAATCCTCCACTGAATTTCATAAATTAGTAATAAATACTCAACAATCGGGCATCTGGATCATCACTGAGTAATCCCCACAAAAATGGTGCAAGTAGACTCGACAATGATGCACGACCGAGCACCCGGATGCACAAACGAGCATTCAAAAATATGGACAGATGAGGAATCCTACGCAAAACAGGAGAAAATAATAAATAATAATAAAATAATAAGAAGCGCCATGGGTTGGGCCCTAGCCGTGGCCGGTCCCATGCCTCTTTCATTATTTTTTCCTATTTTTGTTATTTTCATGAACTCATGAATACTCCTTGATTTTAGCAACTTTCCTTGTTTGAACAAAACTCATGGATTCTCCATAATATCACGATTTCATGAAAAGTAATAATATAAAATTAGGGAAAGTGTTGTGGGACCGGGAAACATAGCCGGCCGGCCATGCCCTAGCCGTGGCCGGTCCCACACCTTGCAATCCCTAGTCTTATATAATTATTATTTTCCTCAATTCATGAAACTTCTTGGTTTGAGCAAAAATCATGATTTCGTCATAATTTCTCAAATTTTGCTCGAATCATGAAAACCAAAAGCCAACATTATCACGTGACCGACTAGTTTCTCACGACAATATTGAATGTTTAAATATCCTTATTCTAATGTTTACAAAATATTGACCAATTGAGCATACATGCTCATTCCTGCAAAAATCAAGAATTTCAGTCAAGATGAAACTCTTCTTAAAATTCACAATGTTGCTCAAACGCACATTAGAAAATACTAAAACTCTCAGTACGGAAACACTGACACCATGGTAACACGTGCATGCCTGCTTGACCGACCAGGGTCATCCCTAGGGCTTGCACAAAGCCGGTCCCACACGTTTTCATAATTCTGACATAATTTGCTCAATTGCTCATATTGGGACCAAATTCTCTCCAACCAACCTGGGGATTGCTCAAACGACCAAAAGCTGGTCCCGTGACCACCAAGAACTGGTTTTCATGCCCTCTTGGTCGGTCCCCATCTTCCATACTTAGGTATTATCACCTAATGTTGAATCCAGCAATATTTCAATAAACGATGAAACCGGCATTTAATCATCATTCTTTCACCAATCCTCCAAATGAGGACCCTGGTGCATGCTCACTCGAGCACTGGGCACCACATGGACTCCCATTATTCCATGTGGTCGGTCCCTCTAGCACTCATGACCTATTTTCAGCGATTCATCAATTAACAGATAATTGATCTGAAATTAGGGTCTCGAATAAATGCTCCACAAATCATCATTCTGAGCAAGATTCAAACACTAGTGAATTTATGTTGATTCAGCAATCAACACATGAATTAATCATATAATATTTGGTAATCTGCCAATGTTTTAATATTTTATTGGGCCACGTCACCAATAAATAATTTGTCGAATTGAGCAATACTTGCTCAGTTGCTCACATATTGATCCATCTATCAACATTTAGTAATTTATCAGTAATTCGTCGAACTGAGCAATACTTGCTCAGTTGCTCGAATATTGATCCAGCTATCAATATTTAGTAATTTATCAGTAATTTGTCGAATTGAGCAATACTTGCTCAATTGCACGTCAAATTATCATAATCATTAATTTGTTGAATTGAGCAATACTTGCTAAGTTGCTCGTCAAATTCTCAATATTCAGTAATTCGCCGAATTGAGAAATACTTGCTCAATTGCACGTCAAATTATCAATAATCATTAATTTGTCGAATTGAGAAATACTCGCTCAGTTGCTCGTCAAATTATCAATATTCAGTAATTCGCCGAATTGAGCAATACTTGCTCAGTCGCTCAAATACTGGTCAATAATTCATCACTGAATCTACAATATTGACATCATTTCAGAGAATTACATGTTCGATCCATGAATCGCTGAGCATTCATCACTCATGCTCGATTCAACAAAACCTAGACACACTATCTAATCAGTCGACAACTGACTAATTAATACACATATGTCATGCAGACTCCACGATTCGTGAGACATCAATCACGTCAAATTGGGGGATATCAATTAGGGTTTTGGTCTGGCGGCCTACAACATGTGGATTCATCCACAACGAGAAATGTGAGTAAGTCGTGTCAACGGCTGAAGGAGTTAGCAAAGTAGTGGGTAAATGATCAACCAAGTCTCCGCACAATCTGGAACTGGTTTCACCACGATCTCCCACTTTCCCACTCTTTCACTCAAGAAACCGTCACACTTACAGGGATCAAGGTGTTCACGACTCTGAAAATATAAATAAGTCTCTGAATCCATGATTGAAGACAACGAATGATCACTAGATATCAGCAATTGTCGAATTTCTCGAGTAACTACTCTCAAGAATTCATCAATCTATCAGAACTTATTCGAACTCATCAGTTCACCAAAAATTGCAGAAACCTTCAACACATCCACAATCCTTGATCATCACTGATCCCACACAATTCTCAGCTTTCCTCCTACAGATCAACCCATCTCCCTCTTTGCGACCGAATTGACTCTGGAATGGCCATTAACTTGGTTTAGACCGGAGTCCTACAGATGGATCTCTCGAATCTAAGAACTCCCTTTGCAGTGCATCTGTGTGAGGTTAAGCAGTTTGCTCGGTTGAGGAGTCTCTGCAACACGCTCGTCTCTTCACTTCCCTAAAAAACCAGTAAACCGTTTTTCCCCATCTACAGATTGGCGACCACAGTGGGAGATTAATCTCTCGGTTGCAATCTCGCATTTTCACAAAATGGTTGGTCTTAGGTCAGGTTTAATTACAAATCCTAACCCGAACAATGCTAGCACTAGCAACACCGGTGGTACTCCAGAAACTATTCCTGCTTCCAACAACGGTGCTGGTAATACCGCTCCCCCTCAAACCATCATCGACAACCATCCTCTCTTCGGCCGATCTCCGGAGGAATTCAGAGAGAATCCGCCTTCCATAGCTGATCTCATAAAGGCGCAACAGACTCTTGCCAAAAATCAAACTGACATGGCTGCAACACAGAAGGATCTATGCAATTATCTCAAAACTCTCACTGAAAAGATGTCAGAAAAAACTCAGGAGAAGGGAAAAGGACAAGATGCAACTTCAACCGTCGATACAGAAGTTTTCCCAGTCCATGTAGTCGACGATGATGAAGTCCACAAAGCTGCGGAGAAACCGACATCAAAGGAGCCCACTGGTTTCATCACTCGTGAAGATCTGGAACGCTTCATGGAGGATCCTTCTACTCTACTAAGTGAATGAGAGATGCACTAGGGACTTGATTTTATTGGAAATATCAATTTAATATATTTCAATAAATGGTATCCACATGACAAGCCATTGCAACCTTGTCTGCACAAGTGTTGAATCCCACTATCGCAGCGGAATGCTGAATCAACAGAAGATACACGGGCCAAGACGATCAAGCCTAAGACATTCGACGCTTCAACGCTCAAGCATCCAAGATTTCTTCAAATTGTACTCCCAATCAAAGACTACACCCTTTTCATTAGCGCCTATGGCTTCAACACAAATATCTCGATGATGACACGCTGATTCAATACCAATCAATCGATAAACCTTCACTATCCCATGATAAGACTTCTGAAGCAGATGCAGCATCATTCATGGATGCTACCAACTCCTTCAACTCTGCTAAGTGAATGAGGGATGCACCGGGGACTTGATTTTATTGGAAATATCAATTCAATATATTTCAATAAATGTTATCCACATAACAAGCCATTGCAACCTGATGTGATTCCGTGAAACGTCGTCAAACAGAACCTCTCTACATCACAAGCCCCTGCACGACTGAGGAACTTCCTCTCTTCACCAATCATATCCAGAATGAAGATTGTTGTTGCTATCTACCGCGCAACAACATCGATTCCATGATGAAACCACTTCACAGTAAAGTCATATCAGGAGAATTTGGATTGAAATCCTAATACACCTTCATCTTAGAAATGCTCAACTCACCAATTAGTTCGTGTATGTAAATGCTCAATGGATGGAAGAGCAAAGACTATCATCTTCGGTCTCCATATCAACTCCAATCATAGTATCGGCATCATCATGTGGAGGAACTCTATTCATGGTCTCAATATCAACAAGAATTTGTGGAGAAAATTTAATTGTAATCTCAGCATCAGCCTCAGGCGCAACATCCGACTTCATCAACTATCCATTTCACTTAAGCGTTACTCTATGGATCGTACTTCTTCAAGCCCTAATGATTCATATCAATATGATTAGACCTGAAAACAAGGTAACATGAACGTTTTCGCAAAGCTTACGCGACAGACGGCCACAAACCAAAGTCTTCAACAAGATGTTCTCATCGCCTCCACAAAAGAGATACAACAGATTTCATGCCATTGGTTTACAAAAACGTACCAATGAGTGAGGAATGGGATAATACTTCCTCAACGAAAGATGTTCGTCTATATCTCTTCTACAACATACCAAAAGGGCGCATCAATCGGACATACGAGCTGAAAGATATGGCCTTTACCGTCAGGTCTATGAATCTGAAACATTTGTACGGGATTACAAATTACAAATGTGCACGCTTCGTTGGCTGACCTATACAATTCCAAATTCAGTGATTCTTTTCTCATGTCATAACTCAGTTTCTTAGCTTCAAAACTTTGGGTCAAGCATCGGATTCCGACGTCGTATGAGGTTCCTACAGTTTCCAGAGCATACAACATGCAAGCAGCAATTCTTAGACGGGATTCATAACTTCCACAGTCGATCAGTGTCCACCGGGTCATTCCGCTAAGTCCTTCATCAAGGTACCTAGAACTTCGACCACATAGGTCTTTACATCAATTTTTCTACCTGGGTCCTCTATCTAGGTCTTGCCAGAAGAAGGGAAAACGAAAAGAGAGATTTAACAAAATACTGGGGACTGACGGTCCACTGATCATGGCGATAAGTCTCACAGTCCAATACTCGTGACACCAGACTCTCATGTGCTGATCATTCATCATAAAAGGAATGCTTCCACCGGGACATGCAATCATAGTCATTACATCACCCCCTCTTGAGAGCAACCTCAGTGATGTTCCCGTGACCAGGGTTTCGGAAGTGATGTTTCTACGACTGACAGAAACAAGATGGCGCTGCAAGCACCATGCTCATGTATTAATCAAGGGGTCCTGATCTCAAATGAATCAATGACATCAAAATCCTTCACCAACCGTTCAAGACACAAGAGAATAGTCTAAAGACACAACAAGAGTGTTTTACAACAAGCCCGTCTAAGATAATTTTACGCTGCCCTGTATAAGACGACGAACTGGGAGAAATTGGTGAAGAATCTAGGGATCGATCAAATACCGTTTTCTTTGTATGGATTTCCTCTACAACATATCCAAAATTCACAGCAATCGGAGAAACGAGCAAAGAGATATGGCCAAAACATTGGACAACATACAATCTGAAAAAGTTCTGAAAGTTTCCTGGAAGTTTACTGTTTCGCCTTTTTCAGGCCCTAAACATGCTCAAAACTCAAAAAGCTTCTTGGAAAAAGCTTGAAAATTTTTTGGGCTTGAAGATACATATGCAGATCGCGAAAATCCAACTCCGGACGAAGATTATACGGTGATTTTACTAAAAGGCTGAAGTCTGAAATTTTCTGGTGATGTATTTCAGCAAAATTACTCGTATACTCACATGGATTCTCATTCATTCATTCACAAATCAGCAAGTTCATACTTCTATAAAGAGATTACAGGAGATATACTTACTAGGGGAGTCTCTAAATCATTTGAAGGCTTAGCAACGCCGAAATCTCCATCGGCAACGCCGCTATCTCCGTTCGGTTCGGGATTTCGGGAATTCTCCATATTCTCATGTCCCAAAGAAGAGCACCTTTGTCAACATGTTGCTTATCTATAATGATTTCCTCCTGGGTAAATCGACAACAATTATTATTATTTCATTCAATGAGACGCCACGATCACCTGCACGAAAGAGATACTTACATCGACTTCTTCATCAGTGCTGGATTCCTGAATTGTTTGTCCGGGAACAAGTTGAAGACCGTCATGGAGAAAAAGTCTGAAAATAAATAACAAACCTTGGTGTTGTGATCCTAATTGCACGGGTAGGGAAAAGTCATGACACAAGGAGCGCTAACAACTCACCAAAGAAACGGCTGGGGACTGCACGTCATCCTGTAGTCCTTACTGCTGGGTTCTCCGCTCCCGTAGACTTTCTTCCATTTCCGTGGAGTCTACATTGATTCGGGATCTCACTATTCGATCATCCTATGGTAAAGCTAATGAAATAACCAGAAGTATAACTCAGTATAAGGATCTCTCACCATCACTCAGAGGTCCCAGAAGTACCATTTCTTAAAGTTGCATCCGTAGAGATGTCATCTCTGGAAACACCATCTTTGGAATTATCATCATGGGAGTCAGTCATTCTTGCAAAGTGGCTACTTCGGCACATCGTTCATCCAAAGCGCAGGATTCAACAATACAATGAATCATGGAATAAAGGTGCTCACAACAGCGTCTACAAAAATGGTAACCATTCAACTCTTACCTATTTACAATTTCACTAGCTGTAGTGATTACAATCTCGAGAATTTGTTCGCTCCTTCAAACCTGCAAAGACGAACAAAATTTGTTATTCAAAACCATAACGTGATTTTCATAAAACTGTGAACAATTCACATTATTTTCACCGTGTGAGCGACTCCCACCGAGTGAACACTTATTGGTTTTGTGCATACACTATCAGATCACAAAATCCATACAAACAGTATTTTATCAAAAATTGCTTACTTCTAGCGATTGCGGAAAATCAAAAATTAGGTTTCACATAAATTTTCACTGTGTGAACATTCACTGATTTTTCAAAAATTGGACAAACGTCCATTCTACAATTGTGAAAACTCACATACAGACATTATCTCACCGTGAATAATTGTCTACTTTCAACAGTTGTTCAAATCAAAACATTGATTTTACAAAAATATACATCTTAAACGTGAAACTCATGTAACTTTGAAGATATATGTATATATTTTTTTGCTCCCTCTCACGAGCATCCATAATTGAAACGAGAGTTTATTCCTTTTTGGAAATCTCACATATTTAAAAACATAAAATCTTGGCTTCCGTGAAAGCGCATAGACAAAATTTTTATCATTAGACTCAGGTTTATTTTGTTTGTTTCTTAAACTAACAAAGAACGAACGTCCGTTCCTAAAACAAGGATTTCTTTTTGGGATCGGGCCCGTAAACGCTAAACCAACCAGAACTGAACCTCCGGGCGTCCAAATCAGCAGTGCCTCATCTCTCTGTGCTCACGGGATGACACTAGATCATACTATCAGGGTCCTTATCTGCGCATTTGCTCGTACATGACACCATTGGAGCAAATCGAGGATTCTAAGACTACCTTTGTATGACTGAGTTCAACCACCGATCTCGTCGACTGAAAATCACCATCTAATGCTTACTGCGGAACATGAACGTCCCTCACTAAGAAGGGGACTTAATGTTGATGGTGGATTTTCAACAAAGGATAAAACCGTAAAATCATGATACTACATGTCGTCTTCAGGCATGTGACGATTCATATTTTACGAAGCCATGATGAACATGTTCCCGAAAGGCCTCCACTAGCTGAGCGTTCGACACCTGGCATTTCATCATGACCTCTATGTAGAATAACATAATTGGGCGGTTCTCCGTAATATTGAGAGCAATAACGCCTTCAGGACGTCCGTGACACTCACTGTTCCCTGACTACATGAGAGAGACCCACCTCTACATAGAAGAACGATTGGGCGGTTCTCCGTAAGATTGAGAGCAATAACGCCTTCAGGACGTCGATGACACTCACTGTTCCCTGACTATGTAGAGAGACCGTGTATAGATCCAGACGGTTCTCCGTAGATTGAGAGCAATAACGTTTTTAGAACTTCGGCAACACTCGCTGTCTCCTGACTATGAACCTTCAGAACGGATATGACGCTTTAACTGGCTAATATCCCTTTTGTAATAGATTAATTCTACCATGACATTCACCACTGAATTCCTAGAAAATAATCTACTTTATCTCATTACTCCGATTTCATGATTGAATCCACGACTGATCTCATGGAATGGTAATGGATAATCTCATTACTCCGATTTCATGGTCGAATCCACGGCTGATCTCGTGAAATGGTAATAATCTTATTACTCCGATTTCATGATCGAATCCACAGCTGATCTCATGGAATGGTAATATTTAATTACTCTGATTCTATGGTCGAATCCACGATCCCATGGAATGGTAATATTCGTCTCTATTATTCCGAATTCATGGTCGAATCCACGGCTGATCCTATGGATTGATAATAAACAACTACTCACTTTTATTACTCAGTTTCATGATTCATTCTCCACTGAATTTCATAAATTAGTAATTAATACTCAACAATCGGGCATCTGGATCATCACTGAGTAAGCCCCACAAAAATGGTGCAAGTGTACTCGACAATGATGCACGACCGAGCACCCGGATGCACAAACGAGCATTCAAAAATATGGACAGATGAGGAATCCTACGCAAAACAGGAGAAAATAATAAATAATAATAAAATAATAAGAGGTGCCACGGGCCGGGCCCAACGGCTGGCCGGCCGTGCCATAGCCGTGGCCGGTCCCATGCCTCTTCCATTATTTTTCCCTATTTTTGTTATTTTCATGAACTCATGAAAACTCCTTGATTTTAGAAACTTTCCTTGTTTGAGCAAAACTCATGGATTCTCCATAATATCACGGTTTCATGAAAAGTAATAATATCACGGTCTCATGGATTCTCCATAATATCACGATTCTAGGGAAAGTGTTGTGGGACCGGGCAACATAGCCGGCCGGCCATGCCCTAGTCGTGGCCGGTCCCACACCTTGCAATCCCTAGTCTTTTATAATTATTATTTTCCTCAATTCATGAAACTTCTTGGTTTGAGCAAAAATCATGATTTCGTCATAATTTCTCAAATTTTGCTCGAATCATGAAAAACCAAAAGCCAACATGGTCACGGGACCGGCTAGTTTCTCACGGCAATGTTGAATGTTAAAATATCCTTATTCTAGTAGATTTACAAAATATTGACCAATTGAGCATACATGTTCATTCCTGCAAAAATCAAGAATTTCAGTCAAGATGAAACTCTTCTGAAAATTCACAATGTTGCTCAAACGCACATCAGAAAATACTGAAACTCTCAGTACGGAAACACTGACACCATGGTAACACGTGCATGCCTGCTTGACCGACCAGGGTCATCCCTAGGGCTTGCACAAAGCCGGTCCCACACGTTTTCATAATTTTGACCTAATTTGCTCAATTGCTCATACTGGGCCCAAATTCTCTCCAACCAACCTGGGGATTGCTCAAACGACCAACAACTGGTCTCGTGACCACCAAGAACCGGTTTCATGCCCTCTTGGTCGGTCCCCATCTTCCATACTTAGGTATTATCACTGAAAAAGCGTGGGTCTAACAACACCACCCAACTAGACACTCAGACTCGATCTAGATAAAAGTATCTCAAGGAGTTAATCTCTCTCTCTTTTTTTGATTTACTCAAGCTAATAGAAATCAACGAGTCCTTATCAAACACAAGGAATAACTTGGACGGTACCAAAGACCAATGTCCAAGGATCAATCATGACAATCAAACAACCAAAGGTTGGATTATACCAATTGATGATCTACACGCACAACCTATATTATTTCAACTATAAATATAAACAATATAATGCGGAAACTGAAATAACACATACACTAGAAATTTGTTAACGAGGAAACCGCAAATGCAGAAAAACCCCGGGACCTAGTCCAGATTGAATAACACTGTATTAAGCCGCTACAACAGACACTAGCCTACTCCAAGCTAACTTCGGACTGGACTATAGTTGAACCCCAATCAGTATCCCACTGATCCAAGGTACAGTTGTACTCCCTACGCCCTGATCCCAGCAGAATACTGCGCACTTGATTCCCTTAGCTTATCTCACCCACAACTAAGAGTTGCTACGACCCAAAATCGCAGGCTTTAACAATAAACAAATCTGCCTCACACAGACAAGTCTATCAAAGGATCAATCTGTCTCCCACAGAGAAACCCTAAAGTTTTTGTTCCGTCTTTTGATAATAATCAAGGTGAACAGGAACCAATTGATAATCCGGTCTTATATTCCCGAAGAACAGCCTAGATTAATCAATCACCTCACAACAATCTTAATCGTATGGTAGCGAAACTAGATGTCGTGGAATCACAAACAATGAGATGAAGGTGTTTGTGATTACTTTTTATATCTTGCCTATCGGAGAAATCAAACAATCTCAAGCCAATCAATATGATTGTACTATTATGATAGAAGATGCAAGATCAGATCACACAACTACGATAAAAGTAGTATCGGTCTGGCTTCACAATCCCAATGAAGTCTTCAAGTCGTTAACCTGGTTTTAGAAGAAGAAAACCATAGGTTAAAGGAGAACCGACTCTAGCACGCAAACTAGTAGCACATGTAAGGTGTGGGGATTATTTTTGCAGAGTTGCTAGATGTCCCCTTATATAGTCTCTCAAATCAGGGTTTTGCCTTAGTTACAAAGCAATCAATATCCACCGTTAGATGAAAACCTGATTTAGATTCAATATAATATTTCTCAACCATTAGATCGAAAACTTAGCTTGTCATACACAAATGACTGTACGCTTCTAGGTTTGTTAACCGCACCCAAACGTGTAGATTGTTGGTTCAACAATAGTTTACCAAAAAGGTTAACCATAAGAGCATTTCATACCAACCATGTTCTTCTTCACCATAACTAGTTCAAATGACTCAAATGAACTAGTTAAGAGAGTTGTTCAATTGCAAGGAAATCTTATGTAACTACACAAGACACAATTGAAGCAAAGATGATTTGATTCACAAGAATCATTTCATGAACTTTAATAGCCACGGTTTGCAAAAGCATTCCTTAGTCTTTTAAGATTAAGTTCAGAGATCATCTTTAGATATATAACCTTCTCAAGTTCGCAGACTAGGTCCGCGGACTTAAGACACCGAACAGAGTTTACAAACTCCAGCAGAAATTCTCGGGTTTGAGAACTTCGCCGGTTCGCGGACTTGGCTCACGCAAGTAGTTTGTCAACTCTAGCATAAATTCTAGGGTTTGAGAACTTCGGCAGTTCGCGGACTGAGTTCGCGGACTTGGCACTTGCCATACTTCCGGTTCTCTTTATCAACAAAGTTCGAGAACTTCGGTTCAAGGAATACATTGGTTATGTAATCTAAACTCTCATTACAATCATTGAAACATTCTTAGAGGACGTTATATAGTTGTTACACCATTTCTCGTCAAAGAAATTTTCAAAGTGATTGAAACATTCATGACTTTCGTCACTAGGTAAAGATAAACTTGGTCGAAGCGAAAATATTACCAACACATATTTCGAGATATAGATAGGCGAGGTATACTCGGATCGAAATACCAAATGTGTATAATCTAGTCTATATATATTGCATACGACTTTTGTCTCAAATAGTACGAGATAGAATAGATAGACTTTTGAGCGACAGATAAGTTCAAGCCTCCACATACCTTTTTTTCGAGAAGATCCACTGGTTCCTTGAGTAGTCCTTCTACTTGTATGATGAATCGCCATGAATTCCTTGAGCTCAACTACACTTACTATCCTAGTCCGAGACTTAGCTATAAGAGACTAGAAATCAAGACTTATAGTTTTGATCACTAACATTGACAAACATGCTTGAGATACAATGCATGCGAGTTTGACCGAGCAGTGCTCTAACAATCTCCCACTTTGTCAATTTTAGTGACAAAACTATCAATACATATGGAATACAAAAAAAGATAATGAAACTTTAGTAGCTCCTATTCCACATGTCTAATCTTCAACATTCCTCGAAATCTTCGTCCTTCCAAGTACTCCAATGATCCCAAAGGTTGTAAGTTTAGCACCATCGTTGTTGAAGATCCGTAGATATAATAATGAGAAAGCATCGGTCTCGATCATTGTTATACAGTGTCATAGTATTATTATACAGTGTCAAAGTTCAATTGTATCACAACTTCAACAATAATATTATGGTGATATATATCACTCCCCCTTAGTCAATACTCCATCTCACATGAAAACCACTCCCCCTTACACAATGATCCGAAAACCATATGTATTTGTAGTGTGAAATACATATTAATTCTCCTCCTTTTTGTCAATAAAATTTTCAAAGGTACAAGAACGGGTTCATAATGAAATTTCCGTAAGAGACATTTCATGACTGAGAGAAAGAACACACATCATCTTATTTAGATGCAATCATATAGCCGAAGCTAACAGCATTCATCAAGGAGTTTAAAGATACAAGATAAACCCTCTAAAATTCCACAGCCGCACATCCCTCAAGATATGACCATTAAGCACAAGTTCAAAAGAACTCTCCCCCATTTGATGTCATTACCGAAAGAACATCAACGAGCGACCTTAATTTCAAGAGAAAAGAAGGATTTTTATTGGACACCAAAACCATGAGAATGATTTTATATCCAAAACTCAATCAAATAAATCATAAGTAAACCCATGATTAATTCAATCAAAATACATAATCAAATTAAACAAAAAAGTGATCAATTTAATTCATTGTGATTAACATAAGTAAACTTACGGAGCAACGACTAAGTTAACCATACAAGAGAGTGATTGGCTTGATCGTTCATATAATCAACACAGGAGAAACTTGTGGAGTAATAACTAAATAACCAACAAGATGATTAATTTAGTTATAATATGCTCAACATAAAGTATCTTACGGAACAACCAACAAGGCTAATAAAAAATAATCAACTTTGTCGTATCGTGCTCAACATAAGACACATTACGGAGCCTCACGGTAATACAAAAAGGATGGATCAATGAAGATCAATACCGTGGAATACACAAGGATTCATTCTATCTTCAATCATTATTTACATGATAGGTCTGTTAAAATTCCTCGTGGTGTGATAGAGGATGTTCTTATTGAGGTTGACAAGTTTATTTATCCTGTGGATTTCGTGGTCTTAGATACCCAACCTGTCCCCGACCCAGAAAACCAGATACCTGTGATTTTAGGTCGCCCATTTTTAGCTACATCTAATGCGATTATTAATTGTCGAAATGGTATCATGAATTTATCCTTTGGTAATATGACTATTGAACTGAATATTTTTAATGTCAATAAGATACCTTCTGAGCTAGATGACACGTGCATTGAAGAGGTGAACATGATAGGAACCTTAATTTAGGAGTCATTACTAAACATCATATCGGAAGATCATTGGGTGGGGCTCATGAATCAAGTTATTACCACTGCTAGGGTGAAATAGAGTGATTGAGATACCAAAAAAAAAAAGAAAAAAAAAAGAAAAGAAATTGAGACCAGACCACCAGACCAACCAGAATAAATTCAATAAATTCGACCATTGGTACCCTTGTATATGCTAGTTTTGTTGACCTAGAGTTAGGATTATTGACCACTTGTTCCCTTGTATATGCCAGTTGTGTTCATATTAGTCAGACTAGTATCTCAGTCCATTAGATAGGTTCATTTTGGCAGTGGCCTTCAGACAGATATGAGAAACACCGTTCACCTTAGTCAACATCGAAAACCATCTATGTTTTTCTCTATATCTATCTTCTTGATCTATCCATGTGATTAGTTTGACTCCGGATATTGATGTCCATAGTGCGACTATCTGAGTAGAGCTCTGTCACTTATATATGAATTTTAGTATGCTTGAGTGCAAACTCGTGTACAACAATTGGAATTTCGTATCAGGGTACTTCCTCCTATAGTCAATGAGAGTATGCCAACCAAGGAGGTTCTTTAGTGTTATTCCAAGGTTCTGCATAGATAGATATGGTCTGGACTAAAGGTTTTGTGGGTGTATCTCTAGTAAGCCCTCCCGAGACTATAACTCGGGCACTAGGGACACCGAGGGGTTTAAAGGCTTGTTGCATACGCTAAATGCAACCGACGATGCCTGCGACAGTGAGTTAGGATTTTATTTTGAATATTTGATTTGCTCGAGGACTAGCAAATAATAAGTTTGGGGGTATTTGATAGACGCAATTATATGTCTATTTTTTTCTCAATTATATGTTTTGTTGGTGCTCGATTTTGTATTTATTATGTCTTTTTATGTCTTTATAGGTGTTTTTGGAGAAATAAGCTTTTGTGAAGAAAGTTGCTCAAAAGTGTCATTTGAACCTCCGGAGGCACCCAGAAGATGTACTACAGGCACCCAAGAAGTATGTTGGAGACATCCCAGAAAAATGCTAAAGACACCCGAAGGACACATGCTATTCGGACCCCCACTTTGGATAAGGGGCACCTTAATTACTAATGGGTAACCAAACTGCTAATCACACCCATCAGTCTGATAAGGGGCACTCATCTTCAAGAGTTCAAATTATTGGTTTTGGCGGGAAAGTTTATGCAGCAAAGTTCAAGATTAGGGTTTGGATTTCGGAGCTGTTCTAGGGAGATTCAACCGGAGATTTTGACGGGATGGACTTGAGTTAACTAAACAAGCTTGGTATGATTGATAGCATCAGTTAAATTGGGTTGTATCTTCGAGTTTTATCAAAACAGAGGCGGGAAGAATCGGCTCATCTGCGAAACTCCCTGAATTGGATTTAAACGAGATTTTTTCATGGATTTTCGTCGGACCAAGTTAGTTTGGGCCTGTATTATCGAAACAGAGTGGCTAAGGGTTTTGGAATCAGAAAATAAGGAAGTTTAGAGAAAACAGGGAGGTGGAAATATTATCGGGTTTTACCAGGAAGTTTTGGTTGAATAATTGGCAGTTACGTAGAAATAAGGGATATCCTCTGTTTCATTCTATAGAAGGTTAGGGAAGATGTTCGACAACTCAGGGACGCGAAAATAGGAAAGAGAACAAAATTATTCTCGTGACTTGGCCGTGAAGAAGAAGAAAGATATTTTGAAGATTCTCGAGAGATTTGAGGGGTTGTGGTGTATATAAGGTGTTAATCAGAGTCCCAGATGAGGTATCGAGACCTTGGTCCACTTTAGAGAAGTTTCATAGAGTTTAGAACCCAAACAGAAGAAAAAGAAAATTTCACAGGCGAGCTGCAGACGAAGAAGAAAAAGAACACAGAACAGCACCTTAGAGCAGTCGCCGGAACTGTCACCTATTCTTTCATATTCAATCTCTTTTGTAACAATTTTTCCAACAATGAATAGAGTTCGCAACAGTTCTGCTAAAGGTTTCTCTGTAACAGTGACTTCTGTAACAATTATATATGTTACAACTCGCTGCTTTATACCTTTTCTCCCTTTTAATCAACTTTTGAGCAGCAAACATGTATTTTGAGCAAGTGATTAATATGAGGAGATAAATCCCTTTGCTGAGGCGACGGAGGAAGCCATTTTTCCAATTACTATGTGGTATTTTCTATTTAATTAATTTTTGCAATCTCTTTTATGATTATTTGCACTGAACTGAAATTGAATATATGATTCTGATTAAGTGGTTGTGTTCTCAATTGATGGGTCATGCTTAGGTTAAGTCTTTTGATGGTCCATGCTTTCGATTTACAACTATTGTTTTGAGAATCTACTTGTCTAGGAGAAAATATTAGAATCACTTTAAACGTAAAGAGTTGCATGAATATTGATTAGATTAAATCACATAGAAATTGGAGATTGGTGGAATCCCGAGTCTCAGTGCTTTTAAAATCTTGATAGCAACATCGTCTTGAGTTTTCTACTTTAAAATATAATTCTAAAATCAAATCTCTACAAGTCTTTAACGAACCATTTTTCTTACCACTATTATAATCACATCAGTAAGAAACTAGTATCATACAGGAGGTATAGAGATGAAGTATCCCAGTTGCTAGAGTTCTCCCTTATATAGTCTTCAAATCAGGGTTTGATAACTTTGAAACAAAGCAATCAATATTCACCGTTAAATGAAATCCTGATTTAAGATTTAAGCTAAGTTTGCTTAAAACCAAAGCAATATCTCTCCACTGTTAGATGGTCTTAGCTTGTTACACACAAATGAAATATACCTTTATTTAGATATGGGTAACTGTACCTAAACGTGTATATTGAGTTGGCTCAACAATAGGTAACCAAAGTTAGCCATATGAACACTTTTCTATTAACCACATTCATCTAACACTTCTAGATCAACTGATAATCAAATGAATCTAATTGTGTTACTCATAGAGTTGTTCAATTGTTTATATTCTCATAGAAGTATACAAGACACAATTGAAACAAAATCAGATTGACTCAAGAGAATCAATTCATCAACATCAAGCCACGGTTTGCAAAGATTGCATTCTTTAATTTATATATGTATTTGTTCATGAGTATGAAATCATATTTAACCGATTTTAGAACATAAACCAACTTAGTTTGCAACCGGGTATGCAAAATTAAGTTCCGGACTTTGTTCTTGTCCGACAGTTCGCAAACGGGTATGCATACTGTCGTCCCGAACCTAACTCAGGTAGAATCGTTCGCATACATACTTGGTTCCCAGATTTTAACAGTTACAACCGTTCGCATGCTGGTATGAAAACTTGGTTTCCGGACCTGAATCATACTACAACAGTTTGCATACTGGTATCCATACTGTGCTATATCCATACAATGGTTAATTATTCTAAACTCCCATATCAATCATTGTAACATCCTTAGAAGACGACAATAAGTGTCTCACACAAACTATTAGCTTATAAGTAATTTTCAAGTGAGCGAATGATCAATACGAAACATTCCGAGTCTACATCAAATGATTGTCTCACACAAAACATGTAAGATGTTTCAAGGAAATTTTCACATGATCATCTTTTGAGTCATTATTTAGTTTCCAACAAATAAATTGTTTCCAACTAAACTCGTCAAGAATAATGATGAACGTAGCTAAAGCAAAAAGATTCCACCACATATTTCGAGAAAGATATAAGCGAGTTAAACCCAGCTCAGAATATCAAATATGTATATTGTAAAGTCTATATAGCTATACGACTTAGTCTCCATAGGAGATAGAATAGAATAGACTTCTGAGTGATAGATAAGTTTTAGTCTCCACATACCTTTTGTTGATGAAGTTCCTCCAAACTCTCCTTATTAGATCTTCGTCTTCAGTCGATGAACGTCGTGAAGTGTAAAGCTCAACTACACATCTTATCCTAGTCCGAGACATAGCTATAAGTGGACTAGAAATCAAGACTTATAGTTTTGATCACCTAAACTTGACAAACAAGCTTGAGATAACAACGCTTGCGAGTTCGACCGAGCAGTGCTCTAACAAAAACTTTTGGAGAAATCACGTTTTAGCCCAAGCCTTAAAAAAAACAAAAGGAATAGATACACGGTAGCAAAACAAACAATCACATGACATGAAATAGCCATGGGATATCAACAGAGGAATAAAAAAAAATACAAACCCTAAAATCTAAAATCACAAATAATGTGTTTTTTTATTGAAAACATGAAAAACTAATTACAAAACCCAAATCTACTCGGAAAATCTGATATCTCATATCCGAATAGATTTATGAGATGAAGAAATGTAGAAGAAGAGAGTTTTTGGATAATTTTCAGGAAAAAACGATTATGCAGAGAGGGAGGGAGGAGAGAGACCTTCTCTTCAATATATAAGGTTGGTGGGCATCGTCCAAAACATGAGATATATAAGGTTTGATCAAAAGTAAACTTAGAAAAGAAAGATTAAAAATCATATTTTTTGTAATATGGATTTGATTTGGTTTTAACTTTATTTTACTTCATTTACACATTATTCTATTTAAATATTTCTTAGAAAATACACCATAAAACGTAGGTACTCGTTTCTTAAAGAGTTGGTTTTGACGGAAGCACATTTACAAAAGATTATAAGAATTTTATTTTATATACATAATGGTTGGATCTTGAACAAACATGATAATCACATCATAAGCATAGTTGTGTTAAGAATTAAGAGTACCTGAGGATGCTATTGATTGAATCCAAGATGTCCTCCAAGAACACCCCTAACACATAATAGTTTGTAGAACTTTTGGTTTCTCCTTCTTGACCCCTTTTGTGTAATGAAATAATAATAATTCATGAACCCAATTCTGATGGTAATAGAGTTCCTTTTATAGGTAGAAGGAGGACCAAGGTTCATAGGATTTAGAATTTACATTTAATCTCGACCGTCCATCAAGAAAGAGAGAATATGAAAGGACCCCAATATTTGTAACCAAAATGTTTAGCCACATTCTAAATTAACCAAATATATCATATGGCCCAACAAGATATTTCTAATGTAGAAATATTCTTGCAAAGATGAGTTATCACACAAATTCCCACAATCGAGTTTCTTGAACATGTCATATTGGCACTGTTATTTTTAAATTGAAATCCCCATAGAAATCCTAACATTTCATTTTTCCCACCGATCCGGACAACGTTTCATTCAAACCAAATTGAAGGACAACTGAGTTTGTCCGTCTGTAATTGGTAAGTTTCTTATTCTTATTTCAGGTTTACCCCTCAACCATAGTCGGTAATCAAACCATAGTTAATCCTTGTTATTTTGGAAAAATGGGTTGGTTTGAGAATCGTAGTTATCCCCTAATTTCTGATTTTAGTATCCCTGTATTCCTCTGGCAAAAACATTTGGGGTTCAATTGGTTGTTGGGGTTTTTGATGATATCGATATCTCTCCAATTCTGATTTTTCTTCATGCCCCTCTATTTCTCTTGCAAAAGCATTTTGGGTTTCAAGCTAAATACTATGATTCAATGAAGAACTTCAATTACTAACCAATCTTAAAAGGTATACATTTTCAGGCGATTTTTATTCAATAGCAAAGAATCAATTGTTTGTTCGTTTTTTTGTTCTCTATCTCTAATTTCAATAGTGATGAATATCAGGTATAATTCTGATCATTTTTCTTCTTATTATTCTTTCACTATTTCTTCGAGACTTCATGAATGAATCGGTCTTTTTTCTTCATTTTTATGCTGCTGATAGAGACAACTGTGTTTATTAATTGGGTTTTTCGTGAACTAATTCAAGTTTAAGGTTTATTTTTCTACAAATGACAATGTTTACCTTTTTGAACTGACGTTTGTTGTTTATCGTTCAGAACTCCACCTTCATCTCCATCTCCCTACACCACCGGTTTACTCTTCTTCACCATCACTATCTCCAGTTGTTAACCCACTTAAATCCTCTCCTTCACCATCGACAACACCAACGGCAGGTCCACCTAAGTCGTCATCGCCTTCACCAGCACCATTTTTAGACCCTCCCAAGGCTATTAATAACAAACCAGACATCATATACTAACAAATGCATCAGAGTGTATTGTCATTCCATTGTATGATAATGTTATGATAATTTTAATTTAACAGCAACTAAACTTCCAATTTTAGAATATAAAAGATGTTTCCTGCCTCCATGTCGTATAAAATAAATTAGGTCGGCTGGTCCGACGGTCGTATGGATTAAAATGGGTAACTGCTTCAAACGGTAGCATAAATTAAACTGGGTACATGAGTCCAATCCGATGGCCGTATGTCTTTTTGCTCCCTCTGTGATTTGTTGAGAACCGTGCTCGTCTCATCATAATTTTCATGCAAATGAGAAATAGTCGGGAAAATGCTATTGGATCTTAAAACCTTGGTCTAGTAGTAACATTCAAGCATACGGAAATGGTAATGTCATTCGCAAGCCATTATAGAAGTTATAGGAACTAGATCTTTTTGTGCCTTTGTGCCCGTGTTACGCACCGGGCATCTTTTTCTTTTAATTATATTTTTTATTTGGTAAAGCTGGGCTTCGCCTCGGCCCGTGCAATAAATCAATCATAGAATTAATTACCCTCGCGTTTTAGGGGCCACCCGAAAGGATTTCGGGGCCATCAATTTATACCCAGCCAAAGACTCTAGTTAAGGGGTACCCTATATGATATTGAAGTTACATAAATGCCCTTCTGGTAAAACTGTATAAAAACCAAATCAAAAAAAATTCTACTCATTTCAACTCTTCTTCTTCCAGTTTCATATTATCTTCCGATTGTGGAAGAAAAAAAAAACTTTCCCTCGTTCTTGTGTTCAACCGAAACATCGTCGTGAATCGTAAAATCAAAACATCGTCGATTCGTTTATAAAAAAAATGGATAAGGGAAATGAAACCCACAGACCTAGAACCAAAAACGTTGCTCGGGGTATCGATCCAAAGATTGGGATTTTAGCAAGAAATAAAGAACTTCTTGCTGCAAATGAAGAAGAACGCGAAGAACGCGAAGAAGAAGTACCCGTCAATGTAGTCGGTGGTGGCGATTCCGATAGTCAAACACTTCGTCAACTTCAAATGGCCCCAATTAGGTAAGAATCTATCATTTTTGGGGTTTATCTCGCTTTAATTCGACGAATCGAGAAAAAAAATTTCTAAGGTTTTCGGTTATTTATCCAGATTCGGGCGATATTCATGCTTATTTACTTCTAAATGTAGTCGTGTTCATCACTTCTCAAGAACATCGACAGTATTCGGGAGAAATATTTGATGGTTATCGGCCGAATATTGTTGGCCATATCTTCCTGGATACAAACTGGTAATAATCGGTAGTTTAATGAATTTTTTGGCTCCCGAATATATTTAAGTAGACACACAGTATTCGGAAGTACACTCACTACCGAATATATATATATATATATATATATATATATATATATATATATATATATATATATATATATATATATATTGAAAAAATCTCAAAATTTCTGATATAGGAAAAATCCCATTTTGGGGCCAGTATTTATTCGGAAGACAATATAATGTTTTATACCTCCGATTGTGTAGGATAAAATTTTAGATTTTCTGAACTCCAGTTGATAAACATTCGGTTGTAAACATGTTTAGTTATATTCCGATTGTTTTTCATTCGGGAAAAATATGTGTCTTCTTACTTCCGAATTTGTTTATTCGGGTTATAGTTTTGTACTTTTTCTTCCGATTGTGTAGGATGAAAAATTTAGAGCTTCTGAACTCCAATTGATGCATATTCGGTTGTAAATATGTTTAGTTAGCTTTCAATTGTTTTGTATTCGGGAACAATATGTTTCTTTTTACGTCCGAATGTGTACATTCGGGTTATATTTCCATAATTTATCTTCCGATTGTATAGTTTGTAAATATTGTTCCTTTCTTTGTTGTTTAGACAAAGTCGAGAAAGGGGGAAGAAAGTGACATCTAGTGCTAGGAGGGAAAGGAGTGCCAAAGATAATTCAAGTGCTCAACAAAGCTTACAAGAACAAAGCAGTCAACAAGGAGTACAACCAAGTGCTGAACAAAGTGTAGAACAACAAGGCAGTGAACAATGGGTGCAACCAAGTGTTGAACAAGCCGCTCAACAAAGTGCAGAACCAACTGCTCCACAAGTTACACCCCACCATGAAATTGAACCAGTTGATCCATTGCCAAGAGTAGAAGAAGAAGGACAACCAAGTGGTACCCAAAAAGCCAAAAAAGGAAAAGATGGTGTAAAGAAGGATATTGCTAAGAAAGCATCACATATTGTCCCTCAGCACTTTAAGAAGAATGGTATTCCAGCAGGCACAATCCTTGGGCTAGCGGCGGATGGAGAAAAATTGCTATTTGGATACAAAGACTCATGGGCCAAAGAAATATACGAACCGAGGTAATAAAATTACTATTTTTTATTAATGTATTGTCTATGTGTTATATCGTAATATTTGTATTAAGGATTTTTTTATGTACTTTAATAGGATCATCAAGATGCGGTCCGTCTACTCAAACCTACCGCCGCACCAACAAAAATGCTTGCGTGGCCTTTATCCGGTGAATGTGAAAGGTTCAAGTCAATTGTTGCCAACTCGGGGTTAGCTAATGCCGCCGAGAATTAATTGTTGGAACATGATCGTGTGGCCATATCGGCGTTCGTGGAGAGAATGTATCCTGAGACCGATACTCTCCATATGCCGTTTGGGGAGATGACGATTACTCCGGATGATGTTGTGCAGATTCTTAACCTTCCCGACCAAGGCACAACTGTGAAGTTTAACTACACAAAGCAGTTAAGTTGGGCACAACTTTATGCTCTAACTAAAAAGTGCTTAGGTTGGGATGAAGAGACAATAACAACAGAGTTTAGGAGGCATGCAAGTTACAGAACAAGACAGATCAACATTACAGCTTTGATGAATATGTTCCGAGGCACCTTGGAGAAGGAAAAGAATGGAACGTTAACTGATGAGCAAGTGAACCACGCTGCCACCGCATATCTCCTTTGTGTATTGGGATGTGTCATATTCCCCAATACTTCTGGCAACCGGATCAACGCCAACCTTATACAACTTTTGGATCCTCTCCATGAAGTCGGTGACTATTCTTGGGGCACGGCATGCCTAGCATTCTTGATGGAAGAGTTGAGAAAGGCTTCGAGGCTAGGAACCTGCCAAGTTGCCGGGAACGTGGCTCTATTGCAGGTTTTTTCTTTATCTCTATAACTCACTCTATAGTTATTCGGTAGACAATACATATGATGCATATTCATAACTCCAAATGACGCATATTTGGTAGGAAATGATCCATCTCTTTTTCCGAATGTTGGTTATCCGGTGGCTAGGTACTTATTTTGTTTTCCGATTATATATAATCAGAAATATTCCTTTGATATTATAACCGAATATACAGGCCAGAAAAACTATAGGTTACTGAACTCCAAATGACGCATATTCGGTAGGAAATGATCCATCTCTTTTTTCGAATGTTGGTTATTTGGTGGCTAGGTACTTAGTTTTATTTCCGATTATATATAATCGGAAATATTCTTTTGATATTACTACCGAATATACAAGCCAGAAAAACTATAGGTTACTGAACTCCAAATGACGCATATTCGTTAGGAAATGATCCATATCTATTTCCGAATGTTTGGTATTCGGTGGATAGGTACTCAGTTTTATTTCCGATTATGTATAATCGGAAATAATGTTTGGAAATTACTACCGAATATACACAATCTATTTACTAAAACTTGGTTTCTTATGTATATAGGCATGGATCTATGACCACTTCCCTATCCTGAAGTTGGCCGGAGAGAACCAGGGGTGGTGCAAAGGTACTCCTAGAGGAACAAAGTATATATTTGAAGACAACCGTTCTAGGACAAAAGAGCAGCAGTTGATTCGCATGAGGGAGATTTTGGACCAATTGAAGGCCTCAGACGTATGCTTTGATCCATACAAGGAAGATCGAGCCAGTGGGCATATAAATGTTCGGTCGGACTTGTCCTTTTATTTTGGACCATTGTGGCACCCCACAGGATATATGATGTATAACCCCTCTAGGGTGATGCGACAACACGGGTATATACAACATCAACATGTGGAGAAAATGGGGGATTACTACAAATTGGAGTTGGAGTTGTGCTCTTCTAGTGGTGATAATCTCACGATTGTTCACACAGGCCCACCTACTGTTCTTGATAACTGGGATAAGAGGAATGACTTCATTATCGACACTGGTAGACGAACCACCCGAGGTGATGAAAATTCTCCAGACTATATGAGTTGGTATAACAAGGTATCACATCCTTTGGTTATCCGTGAAATCAAATCCAACACTACTGCGGCGGGTTCAAGTTATAATTGTATCATAAAAGACAAACCAGCTGGTTATGATAGACTGGTGCGTGTTCTTATATTTTTGTTCATTTTATATTATTTCTATAAATCTTAGGTAATTACCGTTTGATGTTATGTCATTACGTATAAAAAACAGGTGAATAGGTTCAAGCGTGTTTCCAAAATGTTAACTGCATGCCTGAAGAGCGGAGATCCCATGCCAGCTGAGAAGATCAAAGAGGCTAGAGATCTAGTTGATAATATAGATAACGAAGATTATGCTGCCCAGTTTGGGGAGAAAGTCACGAAGAGGCATCCACCCAAGGTGGCAGTATCAAAGACGGGTGAAAGAACTCGAGCTTCATCGAGCGCTGAAGGTGCTCCAACTGAAGGTGCTCAAACCCGTGGTCGTGCAGGACTGGGAGGTAGTCACGGTCGTAAAGTAAAGAAGAGCAGATAAATGACAATGATTTGTGTTGTACATTCGGAAGTTTGGGTAACTAAGTTAGACAAGTTAAAATGACAATGATTTGTGTTGTTAGACAACCCATATTCGGAAGTTTGGGTAACTAAGTTAACTTCCGATTATTTTGAAAAGTATCAGTTTTTCCCAAATTCTGATTTTTGGCCATCGTACATTCGAGACTTTACAAAAAAACATTATCCTCCGAATATTACAAGTTCAAAACAAACCATGCCATGGCTCTAGGTGGTCCCAAGGGCCAATATAGAAGGTTAGACAACCCATATTCGGAAGTTTGGGTAACTAAGTTAACTGCCGATTATTTCAAGTTCAAAATTTAAAAAGTATCAGTTTTTCCCAAATTCTAATTTTTGGGCCATCGTACATTCGGGACTTTACAAAAAAACATTATCCTCCGAATATTACAAGTTCAAAAAAAACCATGTCATAGCTCTAGGTGGTTCCAAGGGCCAATATAGAAGGTTAGACAACCCATATTCGGAAGTTTGGGTAACTAAGTTAACTGCCGATTATTTCAAGTTCAAAATTTGAAAAGTATCAGTTTTTCCCAAATTCTGATTTTTGGGCCATCGTACATTCGGGACTTTACAAAAAAACATTATCCTCCGAATATTACAAGTTCAAAACAAAACATGCCATGGCTCTAAGTGGTTCTAAGGGCCAATATAGAAGGTTAGACAACCCATATTCGGAAGTTTGGGTAACTAAGTTAACTGCCGATTATTTCAAGTTAAAAATTTGAAAAGTATCAGTTTTTCCCAAATTCTGATTTTTGGGCCATCGTACATTCGGGACTTTACAAAAAAACATTATCCTCCGAATATTACAAGTTCAAAACTAACCATGCCATGGCTCTAGGTGGTTCCAAGGGCCAATATAGAAGGTTAGACAACCCATATTCAGAAGATTGGGTAACTAAGTTAACTTCCGATTATTTCAAGTTCAAAATTTGAAAAGTATCAGTTTTTCCCAAATTCTGATTTTTGGGCCATCGTACATTCGGGACTTTACAAAAAAACATTATCCTCCGAATATTACAAGTTCAAAACAAACCATGCCATGGATATAGGTGGTTCCAAGGGCCAATATAGAAGGTTAGACAACCCATATTCGGAAGTTTGGGTAACTAAGTTAACTTCCGATTATTTCAAGTTCAAAATTTGAAAAGTATCAGATTTTCCCAAATTCTGATTTTTGGGCCATCGTACATTCGGGACTTTACAAAAAAACATTATCCTCCGAATATTACAAGTTCAAAACAAACAATGTCATGGCTCTAGGTGGTTCCAAGGGCCAATATAGAAGGTTAGACAACCCATATTCGGAAGTTTGGGTAACTAAGTTAACTGCCGATTATTTCAAGTTCAAAATTTGAAAAGTATCAGTTTTTCCAAAATTCTGATTTTTGGGCCATCGTACATTCGGGACTTTACAAAAAAACATTATCCTCCGAATATTACAAGTTCAAAACAAACCATGCCATGGCTCTAGGTGGTTCCAAGGGACAATATAGAAGGTTAGACAACCCATATTCGGAAGTTTGGGTAACTAAGTTAACTGCCGATTATTTCAAGTTCAAAATTTGAAATTATCAGTTTTTCCAAAATTCTGATTTTTGGGCCATCGTACATTCGGGACTTTAAAAAAAAAATTATCCTCCGAATAATATAGTCGTTTTTAGAAATACCAACTTAATCGGTAGATAAAAATTTAAGTTCGCTACCGAATGTCTTGTTCGGAGGGAATACATGTATTGTTAGCAACCGATTGTGGTGCATCATTGATACGAAACCTCAACGGCCATATTTTCAAAAATTAGAGCCGTTGGAACTCTAATCTATATAAGGAGGGTAACCCCTATCAGTTATTATTGAGTAAAAAATCAGAATGAAAAACCTTTTCAATGGCAAGTCCATCATCAACCGACAACATACTTCGAAGATGCAAGTGAACAACTACAACAATTGCAGCAATGGAAGAAGAAATACAAAAAAGGAACAAACAACCCAAAAAAATTAAACCATCGTTAGTGGCAACGAAGGAGGAGGAAGAGGAAATCAAGGCTAAGAAGCGAGGTGAAGAACAATTCCATCATAGAGAAAGATTAAAACAAGTTGAGGAAGAGACTGAATGGATAAAAAATTATTACATTGTGAAAGATCTACCCAAAGAACAACAGGACGATCGTATATTTTGGATTAACGTTTCATTGGGTCCTTTTGTTGGTAAGTACAAGAAGCCACGCCACAATTATGAACCATCTCATGTTTCTTCAAGGGTGCACCATGTTATAAAATTATGCACCGAGTACAACCGTATTCTTGCTAGGCACAGAGACGACAGGTTTGCGGCACAAGATGCTTATTCCAAGTGGAGAGGAGAGTCGTTTCTATATTTCGAAGCCGCGTTGATTGTTGCATCTCGGACTGGGAAAAAAGAATAACATGTGATGTTTGAGTGCTGTAAATTCAAATTTTTAATATTAATCGGCGGTTTGATAAAATATGGAATTCCCGAATATGATTAATCAGATTGAAGTGTTATAATACTGTTGTTCCGATTACATAGTTTCAAAAAAAATTATAGTCGTGCCTCGAAATACCCTCCAAATCGGTAGATAGATATTTAAGAGTTCTACCGATTATAATATTCAGAATCAAAACGTGTATCATTACCAACCGATTACAATATTCGGAATCAAAACGTGTATCAAAGAGCCCGATTCCTACATTCGGAATCAAAACGTGTATCATTACCAACCGATTCTAATATTGCGACCGATTAAATCATATACCTTCACAAAAAAAATTCCAAAAAACTTGTACAAATTACATGTTCGAAAAAAAAACGATCAAACATCGTCATCATCTGAGGGGATCAATTCGAGTAACTCAGCGGGAAAGTTGTTGTTCATAACGCGATCCCAATCAACCATGTTGGACTCATATTGTTTCACCCAATCCTTGCAATGGTTCATCGGGAAGTAATCGTGCCACTTACTCAACGGAGGTAACTGACAATCTTTCTTTACTCTTAAACCGATAAAATGCATTTCATTCACAAATGCCATTACGATTCTTCTATCTTTAACCGACTCGTCGCAAGCCGTTCTTGTGGGTGCAAACGTCATGCTAAGTCCATACATAGGAGGAACAAAGAAATGTACCAAGCAATTCAAAACGTCCGCTAGGAGATATCCAAATTTAGGCATTGTCATCCAATACTTGGATCCGATTGTCTTCAATCCCTTTCGGCACTTCACACGCGCAACTAAGTCTTTGAACTCTTGTTCTTTGTCGTATTTATCTCCTAGCCTCATCATCTCCATATAAAAACCCTTGTCCTTCACTAGTTGTACCGCCATCTTATTTCTTAAATATTGGCATTGGGTGACATCTTCGATATCCGCCTCTCTAAAGTAACCCATTTGTTCCGTAGCAACGTGAAACCCACAATTTCCATCCCCATCAACCTCGTCAGTCGACAAAACAAATAGAATGATAAGTGGAGGAAGTTGTTCCAAATACTCTTTGTATACTGTATATGTGGATCGATTTGGTCTTCCATTAAGATCTCTAGGGAAACAAAGAGTACCTTTGTCCTCTTTTATAGTAAGAATTTCCATTGGTTGGGTTTGTTGCGAGGCGTTCATTTGCTCAACAACTTCTTCGACAACATTGGGTTGACTTACTTGAGAAGGCTCTGTAGAGATCTTTGGCCTTACTTGTCGGGTGGTTGGTCCACTTTGATCATTTCTTGGACGACCTCTTTTCTTAGGTTCCGGCTCATCTTCAAATTCCGCTTCCGAACGCTCGTGCCTAGACAATATTCTTTTATTAGACAAATACTCCTTCAACTCTTTTCTTTGGATGGTCCTCGACACTTCGGTGTTCGGCCTACCGGTGTTCTTTTGCTTAATAGGTTCATCAACCTCCCTTAAACAAGGGTGAAGGGCTTCCTCCAAATTATGCATCAATATTTGCTTTTTGGTGCCGTTTGATGTAGCGTAACGCTCGGCTATTCGTGCACACAATTCCGACTCAAAGAAAGACGGACCATCAACTACCGGGGTGTTCGGAGTGAAATTTAATTGCTTCCAAAATGGATGAATATCATTGATGTCAATCACTTCAACATACCTACCCAACTTATGACGACACGGGAGTCCAATACCTATCATATCCTTGCAAACACAAACCGTATTCTCGTCATCATAAGTTTTATATAACTTCAATTGTTTCATCATGCGATTTATTGCCCATCTTGAAACTTTATGAACAACTCCCCTTAGAAGCAATTTTTCCTTAATATGTTCCATCGGGAATTGGTGTACACTAAATTTCATACATTTCCTAATCTTTACGAGATCACGATTGGTGAATTCATGGATTGCTTCTTGGATCGACACAACTCCATTTTGACTACCAATTAGTATTTTCTTTAGTCGACCATGAGACCCCTCCGCAATGCTTGTCGCCTCGTTCTTGAAGTTACGATATTCATATGTCCATGCAAACACAAACCTCTCCTTAATCGTTAACCATTGTTTTTGACAATACTCAACCGGTTTTGGGTAGTCCGTGTTGTATTCATCCTCAAATTTCTTCAAGTTACATTCGTAAATTTCCTCGGTCATCGACCAAACGATTTTGTCCCATGCTTTCATGAACATTTTCCAAATAGTTCCATCCTCCTTCCACTTTTCTTCAAATAACCTATCCTCTTCCTTACGTTCTTCCACGGTTAATTTACTAATGCGCTCATCCTCTTCCTTTGACCTCTTGGTACCCTTCCTTGGTATTTTAGCTTGGAAATGATGATGGCAATTGGTTTTGAGATTGCATTGAATGTGCCACGTACATTGCAAGTTTTGGGCTTTCGGAAACACTACCACTATTGCATGCATTAAGGCTTGATCGTTATCCGTTACAATAACCCTTGGAAAATTATCACCGTTATAAATGGACCTCAACGTCTCCAACATCCAAATGAAACTCACATTGTTCTCATGATCCATTAAACCCCATGCAATCGTAAACGTGTTTTTGTCCGAAGTATGGCAAGTAATGTTCAACAACGGCATGTTATACTTGTTTGTCTTATAAGTAGCATCAATCAACAAAATTTGATGAAAGCATTGAGCCAATTGGATCATTTCGGGATGTGCCAAGAAAATACGAACCACTATACCATCCTTTTCTTCCCTTCTCAAGGTGTAGCCGTGTAACTCCGCTAACCACTCCGATTGTTGCATGACCGTTCTACCATCCCATTCAGTCCTTTTGATCGTAGATAGGGACGACTTAATTGTAGACAAAGAAGACAAGTTGTTGGGGTCGTCCGCCTTTATTTTACTTAAGATCACACTCGCTTTTTGGATCCGCATAGACCTCACCGTCTGCATTTGATGTGGTTTTAACTTGGCAACCATTACATGTCCAATTAAATCCAACGGATCATCATGGTTGTGACAACCGTTATCAACTTTATACATTTTATACTCTTTACCTTTAATACCATCGGGCTTATAGAAGACAATCTTAAATGGGCATCCTATCTTCTTGGTATTGCTTCGGTATTTCCTATTCGTCTTCCGTACGTACTTACTATTCTTTCCCTCGTGACTCTTTCGCGTCCCACCTCGCTCACAAATCATTTCAAATCGAGTGTCACTAACATGATTATTTTGAACTACCACGCACATGTTATCTTTTGCCTTGTTCATAAGCCATTCATTTGCCTCCTTCTTACTTCCAAATGTCTAAACGTGCATAAAACAAAACAAATCTAATAAGCATAACCATTTAACATATAAATTTTGAAAAAAAAGAAAAGTAATAATGAGTATACCAAATCGTTTGCATAGTATAGGGAAGTGTCGGGCCTCAAATAGAAATCATCAACAAACTCTTCAACGGCCTGCATATGAAAGCAACAAATTATTATACAATAATCGGAGGTTATTAAATAAGTCAAACTGCCGAATATACTATATTCGGAATCCTATCGGTTACCCAAAACACCCGATTTATGCAAATGAATGTACACAGTTTACTGAGTGCAAAAAATGATATAATCGGAATCTAAAATATATAGTACAACAGCCGAATATAAATAACCGAGAGATAACTTTAATCGATAAACATCCGATTTTCAAGTTTTCGGAAATTTTATTTTGAGGCCACTGTTATATTCGGCAGTCAAATAATGTTAAACTATTACCGATTGTAAAGGATAAGAATACTGAGTTTTGAAATTTTTTGAGGAATTCGTTTTTGGGGCCATTCGGGGGTAAATAACTCTACATAACTACCGAATGTAGATTTTTTTGGAAAACCAGTTTGGGGTTTTTTCTCATATTCGGCAGTAAACTACTATCTTGGAACTACCGAATATACATATTTGGTACTCAGTGTGTTATATTCGTAAGTTTATTCGAGAAATTATCTACCGAATCTGGGTAGTTCATGGCATTCAATGCATGCAATAATCGGTTTTTCTTGTTTACAAAAGAACACAAACGCATGCAAATCGAGTATTTGAGTTTCTTAACACAATACCTGTGTTTTACATGCATCGTTAGCTTCAATATCAGGCGATTCTCCATTTTCTTCCATGAAATGGTCGTCTAGGTTTTCCTCTCCACAAAAGTTTGGATCATTCAACATATACCCCAAATCGTCTTCGCCATGATTCTCACCTTCTTCTTCATATCCATCCATTTTTGTAGTGATAAAATGGGTTTTTCCTTTTTTCCTTCACCTTCTTCTCTATAACTCTAACAACTCAAAAATGAAAAAGAAATGGAAAAAATGAAACAGAAATCATTCTAATATTGCACCGACTACAATCGGAAGTCTGGGTAAATTTTTGTCTTCCGATTGAAATCGGAGGATAAAAATGTTATCATATCCTCCGAATATATAAGGATAATTTTTCCACTATGAATTACGCGAGATAAGGGCTGGCTACATTTTCCCTTTGGGTGACCTTTTTTGTTTTATTGTTGGCCCCTAAATCCTTTTGAGTGGCCCCTAAAAACGCAAGTTTAATTATAACAGGGCTTAAAGAAAGTTTAGATGTTCCCGTAATAAAACATGCCGACAGAGTTTGCTTTATAATGCGTTTTTAAGATCATATATCATGTCGATGGTTCCTTTCTACTATGCGTACCACTAAACTTGTCTCAAACTTCATTACAACTGTTATACAAAATATCTGTGTGGATAGAGTAATATCATGTACTATCAAGCAAGTCTAATCGCTGTATCATAATTAAAATGTTGGATCCTCCTCATGCCTGTTACTGTGGTCACATCGTTTAATCATCTTCTCGATCTTGAATTTCATCGTCTTTGAGAGAAGCGAAACTTGAGAGGTAGGATTCTCTTTACGATAAATAGCCTGCATATGACAAAAAGTATATGAGTTGCGAAGAATCTTCTCTTGCACGTTTTTACTGTGCTGGTTCATTTATGTAATTCACCTGTCTTTCAATGTAAATGAAATCACCACATACTTTTCTTTACTATTGAGTGATCAATCATGTATAATTTGCAACCCCACAAACAGGAAAAAAATGGACTATATGCACATTCAACTTAACTGGAGCGGTTGATCTACAACTAACTTAATACTGGAATACAATCTAAGCAATTCAAAGATCAATTATATGAATTTCATGGGCTCAATGTAAAACCTAACCTGCACAAAGAACGGAACCATTTGAGCTCTGCGCACCCAAGTAATGGTTTGTAATGAAATGATTCAAGGTTCTGTGCCCTTTCATTAGTTTCTTTTGAGCATATGTTCCAGATAATCTACATTTATGCTCTTCTCTCTAGATATCATCCACCTCAAAAGCAGCAAGACTACAACACGGAAGGTTTAAAAAGATACTTGCAAGTTAACACTGCTCTTACAGTTTCTACTTCCAAGAAAATATCAAAAGCTCCTGAACAGAAACCAACATTATCAATGGCCGGAAATAAGCAAGATCGGTAAATTACTCTGATTTCATTCATAAGGAAGATCCAATGGATTTTTTTTTCATTGACGTTTCACCACAACTATAAAAACTTTATTCCTCACAACACAGCACGGACGATACTGCAATCCTACGTATAATTAAGGACTCTCAGTCAAAAGCATTTGTAAAACAACCATCTAGCTAACCAATATGTAGAAGCATATGCGTAACATGTATGTAATAGAGTTATGTTTATTTTCCAATTTCATAGATTTGTAGATAATGGATGGACTCACTCACAGTCACTCACAACTTATGCATTAGCGGCAAAGAAAATAGAATCACAACAAGGATAACAGAAATGAAAATAAATTAAAAAAGAAAAAGAATTTTATCTTAATCTTAGCCTCAACATTATCGACGCTATCACAAAATAGTGAAGACCAAATAGTAAAGACCAAACAATGATTGTTTGCTTATATAAAAATCATAAACCCGGTATGGCTCACATCTTCCTCGGTGAGATTTGCCATCGAAGAGAAAACAAAACAAAATTCAGTGAAAGTGAAGGATAACATGAAGGGAATACAGAACAAACCTACTCCTTCTGCATGAAAATCCCTATAGCAGATTTAACCATATACATGTGTACATCTAGGAAAGACAAAACACCCAACTAAACATGTGTATGGAACTCAAAAAGAAAAACGAAGTGAGGAATTCTACATTTTAAGAATATACACACCATAAATCAGTTGGCTTGAATTGCAACAATGACATAAGCTAACTTAAAATTAGGAAGAAAGTCAAAAAATACCATTTTTGCAATCTATAGTCCACCGCACTCTTAAAGCTTCAGATTTTTTCTTGCAAAACTGATCCAAGAAAGTAACATCACATATTCTCTGGCTGATTTGGTTTGATAACCCGTGGCTACAAAATCAAAAACACTGAAAGGTTAATACTTGAGAAATACGAAATCAAAACAGTATTACAAATAACATATAATCACACTAACCAAGGAAACACCAGAGCATATGATCCAAAAGCCTATTTTTACCTGCAGAATCCTGATAACATGGATTACAAACACTACAGTTTCATTCAAGTATGACCAATCTTTAACTGTCCTAGAAAATTGTATTGCACCTTCCACAACAGCAGATTTAATGCTTAAAAGTATGATAAACCATAAACCTGGAAGTAAAATTCTAGTAAGGAAAAGAAACAGTACCATTTCCTTTTGGAGCAATAAAAGTAGCCGTCAATGCAAGATTATGGTATTGATCTGTATCCTTTGGGGTCATCCAAATCAGGGTTAGGAGCATGACATTAATTGAATTCAAATATGCAGCTTATACAGAAACAGCGCTCCAGATTTAGCATGCACCAATATATGAAGGTTAAGAGTAAAATCAGTAGGTTGAATACAAAAATCACCTGAATTGTGAGATCTTTTCTTGAATGGCTATTAGGGTTTCTCCGTAACCTATACTGGACAGAAATCGTACCTGCAAAATTAAAAAATAGGGTTAGGGCAATTACTGACCCTGAATAAAATTTGAAACTAAAAATGCTTTTAAAAAACCTAAATTATCAATATCTTCCGAGCAATTCTAGAACGGAATCACACGGTCAAAGTGAGTACTACGAAAACCCTAGATTGTAATTAGAAAAATATACCTACAGGATTATATTGATTTTTCAGCATTCCTGTAAATCAAATGGAGAAATTTCAAGTGGGCGGTGACGCTCACCCAAGGTTGGGTATTCTCACCGCGCGACGCATGGCCTCGTATGGCTTAGAAGTTTAAAGGGTTTGATGACAATACAAGAATGATAGGCACATAGGTGATGTTGGTTTGCAGAAACAAAACACATCAAGACATTAACCTCTATGAAATAGCCAAACTAGCAAAAATAAAATAAAGAACAGATGCAAACACTGCACCAGAGCAAAGTGGAAGTAAAGATCAAAAAAGTAAATCTTCCTAACCAATGACAACACAAGCTTTACAAATCCTTATAAAGAAGTATGAAAGATCCTAAAATCCACCTCAAGCAAGAGTTACAGGACATTGAAAAATGAGCACATTTTACCTTGCTTGGGAAGGACGGCTAAAATGAAAAATCTACGGACTTGTACAACAGCAACGAAACATATTATAATGTATCTTTACTTCTTACGTACTACAGGGGTTGGTGCAGGGGTTATGCACTTATTTTATCAAGAACTTCAATTAGACCCAAGTTAAATCCACATCCCAAAATCCCCAAAATCTGTTGAGGATGCTAGATACTACATCAATGCTCCAAATGAAATTAAAGTACCAGCTAGATATTTGCAGGGTACCATCCGTAAGCTCGATTCCATCTCCATTCATGCCTAAGACTTGTATACAGACACCACCTAACCAAGATCATTTCATATCAGTCTCATTCGAGGTAACAGAAAACACCACCACTGATTCCATTTGACGTTGCTCCACGCTTATACTTGTGGGACTGGGATTGGAATTGAAAAATCGCTTTGTTGGTGTAAGTATTAGCCGGCAGTACTGGAGGTGTAGCCAGACAAGATGACAGATTAGTGATTTCATAACATTTCTTCATATAATATACAGACATCGATACTGCCGCTTTAGTATGGTACACTTATTTTCAGACTGTCGTATAAAATAAACTAGGTACCACGGTAAAACAGTTGTATAAAATAAATTGGGTATGATATTCCATGGTTGTTTGTGTAAATTAAATGAGTACGAGATTCAGAGGGTCGTATAAAGAGAGTGTAACTAAAACGAACCTACAACAAATCATATTTACTTGGTCAATATTTTGAAGATTCTACATTTATACCTTGAGCTAAGCAAATAATTTACATATGACCAAAACAAATGAAGGGCATGTGATGCCAATAATTTTGGGGGTTCTGGTACATCGTTGGTATTTTTACAATGAACACCGTGAAAGTATAATTAAATGGTAAAATGGAGATACTGAGAGTATTCATTTTGTTGAGAGACTAGACTACCAATGCATTCATACTTATATACGCACATTTACTCAAAGCATGTTGCTAATTACACTAAGCTACAATATGTCAATATACACTATAAAATGGATTAAATTTACTTCTCTCGGAGTTTACCAACTTCTGGTAGGGTAATGCACACTCTGGTGGCATTGGTGGAGACGCAAACTTCCCCGAGTCAGTAACATCAAAAGATATTCATAGTGGTCTGGATAAGTACATTAAAAGCAAAAACTATATGCAAATAGAGTAACTGATAGAGTGCCTTGTTAATGGAAAAGTACTACAAAAACAAAAAGGTAAGGAATGTGCAAACAGACAAACAGATATAGAGTCTAACCTTAATAATTCTTCACAAAAGTGAAGCCTACAGCAACCGCGTTGCAGGACCTAGGTTGGATTTTGGACCAATTGGATCATTCCCCACCTGGTGTGTAGTTGAACCCCAAAGGAACGTTCAATTTCTTACCTCTAACACGGGAAATCGTTCTGTGGTTAAGGACATATTGGCATATTCAAATAGCATAACTGGTAAAACAAAGAAGGGTAAATAACACATACTTAAGATTCTTAATGGTGAGTTCATGTATCCGGCATGGCTGTCCACTAGATCTATGTAGTTGTTGATTAATGATTATTGTCTACAGTATGCCTACTACACCTACAATCCAAAAGGCAAACCATAAGTGACCCCCACCTAGGTGAAGCTAACTCTACATCCACAGTATAGTGCAATATGTTTTACCTGTGAGATAAACATTCAGAAGGTTAGGCTCCAAGTCTTCATAGCTGGGTGAAAAAGAATCTGTGTGGAAGAATGGACAGGGAGTAAGCATCAAGAGTCATCACTCAACGCTAGTGCGAGTCAATTTTATATTTATCTTAGCAGTAGTAGGTTGCCCGACATAATTTTTTGCCGCAAGTTTGTCTCGTTTCTTGTTTTTGCACGTACCAAAGGGAAGAACAAAAAATATTAAGTGGCAAGCCTTCAAAAAGCAGAGGCAGAAGCTCAGTCTAAAAAGCTAGCTAGAATTACCTGCGACAGAGAGTCTCTATTTGTCTTAGTAGTCTCTTAAAAATCATGGTTTACAAATAGCATAAAAAACTGGACATTTTGTTTCCGCGACATAACATTGTTATGGTTTCGAGTTGAATTCATACAAATTATGTAATCATATCAATGTTTCATAATTGTCAGACAAAATAAAATAAAAATATCTTTAGGAACTACAGAATATAACATCTGCATTGACATTGACATTGACATTGAGATTTTGATGCGGTGAATGTGTTACTTATCTTATGGCAAAGAAAATACCCATGTTTGAAGAGCACTATTTAAGGATAGCAGCGGCATATAGTGACTAAAACTGATTTGTAGTTGTAAAAGTATACAGACGAAATCATACAAAGAATTGAACTACAAAAGCCACACAATAAGAATTTTCTGTATTAATACCTGCAATGTGAGCAACCTATCTTCAAATTTGAGTTCTTTCTCCAAGAAATCTGCTCCAATAGGTTTTCCAGATCGAAGAGGCAGCAACAACCTAAGGGTAAGATACATGAGTATAAAAAAGAATCATGGCTGATTTTTCAAGATAATTCTCTGAAAAACTTTGTGTAACTGAGAAGGGGAGGAGAAGAACACAAAGAAGAAAACCTTTAGAGCAGTACCTTATAGCAGTTTTATTTTGCACAACCCCTGAAATATCAGCAATATAAAATACAGATTAAAATCCCAAAAAATGATTTACATGGAAGAAAGCAGACTCCGAGAGATTGATTAGCAGATTTTGATACCAATAATTCAAAAATATTGGAGATGAGAATACCATTCAAAAATAATGGAGTGCCATTGATGTTTTTATTACTGGAACTGATGGTTTTCTTGCAACGGAAAAATCTCGTATTCAAGTACAGTATTACAAAAAAAAAATATCATGGTTTACTATCAAAAAACTATCATTTTGATTTACTATGCAGGAAAAATGAGATCCAGAGTTGGGTGCATTCATACTCAGTATATAAAACTATCATTAGCATTAGTATCTATGAGACTGCGGTATGGATATATGATACTGTTGCTTTCGGAAGTGAGAAGCGTACTCCATAAAACTTCCAATATAGGACTCACACATCAATAAATAACGCAAATAGAACAAACATTGTCAATATGAGTTGAACATTTCACATTCTTGACAGCAGTAGGCATTAAACGCGTCCATGAGAAAGAGATTGGAGTATAGTTTAACATATAATATCAACACCCATACAGTTCTACCCAACCTTGGATGAGCTCTCCCGCTGCTAATAAAAAAAAAAAAAAACATCGAGCTAATTACGTTTGGTTTCCATCTTATGATATACCTTCTAGTCATACAGATGATATACCTCACACAATACAATGCCGGGCATTATGATATTTTTCAATTAATTTGTTCAAATTCGACGAAATTGAATTCTGGGTTTTGCTCAAAATCATAATGAAATCATGAAACTTAATAAGAATTCCAAGACAGGGGTTTCGATAAATTACCCAGACCCAGTTAATCCAAGAAGAAGAACGAGATGAGCAGTTGAGAATTGATAGGAACCTTATGTCAAATCCTTCCAGTAAAGCTAAAACATATACACACTTCATATCAGGATAATCACATGATAGAACTACAATACTAAATTTAGATCACCTGGAATCGAATCTCCCTTTCATCGCGCTCGAAACTCTGTGCTAGGTTTTGATTCCATAGAATAATAAGAAGCAAATTGAGGGAGAAATGAAATTGGCTATCAAATCATGTGTATTTGAAGTTTTGAACCATGCTAACTCTGGTTGAGTTAAGGATGAAGGGACGACAATATAATTTGAACACGATTCAGGGCCAACTAGGTTTGACGGATTCAATACTGTCCGTCAAAATAGGTTGACTGATATTTTGTCGGGATATAAGGGAAAACTGAAATCCAAAGATTTCAGTGAGGATTGCTCTTTTAAATTTATACTGGAATGACATTATACTCCAAATTTGGGCATGGCATACCGCCATAATTTGAAACCATAGACTGTAGCCACACAGTGATTAAGTCATAACTAGTGGTATAAAGATTATAGCATCTTGGTTAGCCACGGGCAAATCTGTGGGGCGTATTACACCTCTCATAACTGTTAAATCATTGCTTGGTCGAACCCAGAAGTGTTGCTATCTCAAATTTGTTGGTAAATTTGGTTGATCAAAACTATATCTTGATTTCTAGTCTACATATAATCAAGTCTCGGATTAGGATAGAAGTGTGTAGTTGAGTACCAGACATCACTGCATTCTGCCGTTCGAAGGTGAAGATCAACCGAAACTTTTGAAAGGCGCGCCTTATGCTCCCTAAGTGTTAGGCGTTTTTCTTGGCGCCTCGCCTCGCCTAGTGCCAAATACAATATAAATAGTGGAAATTGAATTATTGTCCTTCCTTCTCATGAACTTCATAAATATCCTCATCCATCAATAAATATGTCCTTCCCTTTTATAAAGGGAACCTAATTAATCATTAACACCTATTTTACCCTTCCTGTGTAACAGATCTAAAAATTTTTCTCGATCAAACAAAAATCAATCTTCTTCTTTTTAATCTTATCGCTCTCCTTCTCCTCCCCCAAACAACAACCACCTCCACCATCTTCATTGTCACCACCACTATTCCAGCACAACCACCAATTCAGAAACATATCCTTGTTCATCTCCTTCTTCCTTTTGTTTCCAGTTTTCGGTATCATATTAGATTCAGGGAGATCGAGAGTTTCAATTTTTAGGGTTATCTTCTGATAGTTTTAGGGTTCGTCTTCTGATAGTTTTCGATTACTTTTGTTGAAGATCATGTTGATTAGTGATTCCGATCTTGAACAATCTCCATGAAGATTAAATAGGTAAGCAATCGATTGGGTTTAAACGAGTTTATATATCTTATGATTTATAATTTGGATTTTGATTCAATCAATTTCGAAAAATAAGTTTCCAATCTTCGATAGTTTATGTAAGATTTGTGTTTAAAGTGTTTATTGTTAATGATTGTGGTTATTTGGTGAGGTTAGAATATTGAAATTGTTGATGGAGATAGTGGTGGTACTGCTATTTGTGGTGGTGGTGGTGGAATTTTTGTGTGATTGTTGGTGGTGGTGGATATTCGGTGTGATTGTTGGTGGTGGTGAGGCTGGAATGATAAATACAAGAAGATCAGTGCTTGGTTTTAAAGAAAAATCTGAGGTAACTATTACTTTTGTTACCTTACTCTTTATGTTCAGTTTCACGAGTATCATCCTGTTGTTGATCCCATTTTATGGCGGCTGCGGCGGACAAGTGGTGGTGGCGGCGACGACTAGTGGTGGTGTAATGGTGGTGGTGACGAAGTGGTAGTGGAATATTAGTGGTGGTGGCGGTTGGTAGGTGGTGGTAGAAGGGTAGTTGAATGTTGGTGGTGGTGGTGAAGTGGTAGATGAAGAAATTTGTTCCATTTTGAAATAAAGAAAAATATTATAGGGAAAATTAGGCTAAGGCCTCACCCATGAGTTATCCATAGTATGAGGCCCTTAATTAAAAGAAGTTTAAATCTAGGCCCATAGTTATTAAAAGACACCCATACCCTTTTATATATTATCAAGCCCGTAATTAAATAAAATTTAAATTCAGGCCCAAAATTTAAATTTAGACCGCAAACCACCACAGCCACCGCCAACCACCACAACCACCTCCAACCACCGTCGCCGCCAGCCACCTCCGACCACTACCGTCAAATCACTTCCGACCACCACCATCAACCACCTCCGACCACCATCAACCACCTCCCAACACCTCCGACCACCACCTCCGGCCACCACCGTCAAACCACCTCCAACCACCACCACCAACGTCAAACCACCGCCGACAACCACCTCCGTCCAACACCACCGCCGTCGGCAACCACCACCGACCACCGCCTCCTACCAATAATATATGGATGTGTAATCTGAAGTTACACATGAAACGAGCATGTGTGTCCAGAAGTTACACATGGGTATGGCATGAAAGGGTTACACATGCATGACATGTGTAAGCAGGAGTTACACATGCATATGGCATGTGTATCCAGAGGTCACACATCCATATGGCATGTGTAATGAGAAGTTACACATCAAAAAAATAGACATAAAAAAGAAAACATAAAAAATACATGTATTACATTTTAAGATTTATTTACAATAATTTCTTAGCATGTGTAACTTTTTGTCTAGTGTAACTGGGAGTTACATATGCATCTAAAAGTGAAGCACAAAGAATTTCAGCTAGTACACATAAAAATGCATGTGCATTTTGGAGTTACACATATATGCATAAATTGGAGTTACACGTGCATATGAAATGTGTAAGCCGAAGTTACACATGCATATGAAAATGTGTAATAAACAGTTACACATGGCATATCAGGTGTGGTGGTTGTGGTAGGCACTCCAGCAGCTGCAACCATTCTTCAGTATATCACCATCCATCACTCTCTAAGCACCGTCACCTGCACATCTTACCACAACCACCACACCTGTATCTTCCCAGCACCAGTACAACCAACCAGCTGCAAATTAAGAACCACAAGTACCTGCTATTGCACTACCCTGTCCTAAACATGCATCTAAACCAGCGACTCCAACTGTATCTGCACTTCAACAATGTCAAACTTGTCAAATTCTGAACTCATCACACATATTCAATAACAAAAAATCTAAAATATAAGAGTCTAAAGACCTCAAACTAACTGTAGCTGATGTGATTTTCAATTGATTTGTAGTAATAGGTTCGTTGAGGCTTGTAAAAGCAAAATATTCTAGACTTAATAAAACTTAAAATAAAGAAAATTTAACTCAAAATTTGATTTCAAGATATGAGAAGATAACCAAGACACTAATTCCACTATTACACATGAATGAATGATGGTAAATAACCCAAAACTCTAATTATCTTTAAGTCCCTTATTTTCTTAACTCACAAATAATCAGGAAAATTCTCAAAAATTAATTGCATCCCCTAAGCATAGATTATCTAATCAAAGCATAACCTATCTAATTGAATCACAACTAATGAAGAAAATTATGCAAACAATTAAAAACTATGCAAAAGCAGTGATTGAGTGAATTATAATTAAACATTAGAGAAAATATAATAGTTACCAAATTATTCATGCGTAAATAGCTTCATCATTGCCTTGGTTGTGAGAGAATTAGCACATCATCATGTTGGAAACACGCTCGAAGTTCATTATTATTGCTCAAAAATGGTTTACAAATAATGAAAAGGGAGAAATATAATGAAAACCACGTTTGTAACAATTATTTTAGTTACAAACCGAACTGTTACAAAGAACGATAGAAATGATGTGTTACTGTAACTGTAGCTCTACGACCCCCGCCTTTGTGTCGTTCTCACTGTAGAAAAACGACTGTCTTGGATGGTATGTTCTTCGTGTTCTTCAGATATGCAGCAGCAGAAAAGAATTTTCCTGCAACTTGATTTTTCGACTCTGCGATGCACTGTAATCTCCCAAACTCCCCGTACCGCGCTATGTGTCCCCCTCACACTATATATAGACTTCATAAGCTCAAATACTCGACCATTACTCCATATAATTACCGTATCTTCTCCATTGAATGAAAATATCTTCCACGTGATAATTTCCCTTTTTGATATTATCACGCTATTTCCTGGCCATATGCACACTCCAACACGTTCGAAATATCTTCAGAAGGAGTCCAACTCACTCCAGATATATGCTAGACACAAGAAATCCCATGAATATTTGTCCAGCGTGATGTGATCCCCTGTTTCCTTCTTGCGAGCTAACCAACCAAACTGGGACGAAACCAACACCTTTACTATTCCTGTCTCGTCCATAGGAACATGTTCTATAAATTCCATCCCTTTAGTCTCACTGTAACATGCTCAAATCGCAAACCCTAATTACGGCAGCTCAAAGTTATTTTCCCGCCAATTACATCTTTCAAATGAGGAAGAAAGGGTTGCCCCCTATCCCTCCGTGGAGTGTAAATAGCAGCTGTCCAGTTAGGGTGCCCCTTATCAAGGCATGGGAGTCCGAATAACACATGTCCTCCGGGTGTCAAAATCAACTTTTCGAGCCGAATTTTCCAAAAATGTTTATTTCCAAAAAATACCTACAAACACACAAAACACCATAATAAGGACGAAAACGAGTACTAACAATACGAAACATTGAGGACAAATTAGTCACATAAATGCGTCTATCAAATACCCCCAAACTTATTATTTGCTAGTCCTCGAGCAAAACTAAAAAATAAAAATAAAACCGAGTTAATGTCGGGAGGGTTTACCCGAGGTGTACCCACAAAACCTTTACTCCAAACTCTAGCTATCTATGCAGAACCTTGGAAGGCACTAAAGAATCTCCTTGGTTGGCATACCTATTGACTACAGGAGGAAGTACCCTGATGCGAAATTCCAATTGATGTACACGAGTTTGCACTCAAGCATACTAAAATTCATATAAAGCGACAGAGCTCTACTCAGATAGTTTCTGGACATCATAAACCGGAGTCAACCAATCACATGGATAGATTAAGAAGATGGATGTAGAGAAAAACGTGGATGATGTTGACTAAGGTGAACCTATCCTAATGGACTGAGATACTGGTCTGGACTAATATCAACACACTGGCATATACAAGGGAACCAGTGGTTGATAATCCTAACTCTAGGTCAACTCAGCTAGCATATACAAGGGTACCAGTGGTCGAATTTATTGTATTTATTCTGGTTGGTCTGGTGGTCTGGTCTTTTTTTTTTTTTTTTTAAAATCTCAGTCACTCTATTTCACCCTAGCAATGGTAAAAAGAAAAAATAAAAAGAAGTGATCAGGATTCTTTCGATGTTTCCATCACGAGGATATGGCGAAACTACCATTTTTCTTTTTCTAACACCTGAGCTCTGTGCTTTTATGAATAGACTCTTTAGATGTTTCCATCTAATCAGATTGGTTCCTCTACTCCTACAACCAAAATGCTTCCATCCACTTAGACTGGTTAGTGCCATCCTTAATAAACATAAATTTCTAGGCTCTGGAGTTTGTTTATTGCAACTAAAAAGAAGTTTCTTCCCCACCCCCAAACTGAAATCTAACATTGTCCTCAATGTTTCTAATCAAAGAGCAATACCAAAAAGTAAAGTAACATGAGGAATCAGTAAAGAGAGAAGTCGGAAAGATAGTACCTGGGTGAAAAGAGAAATCGAAGACTAATATACAACATACAATCACCTCGATGGTCAATCAAGGGTAAACAGGGTCCTCCAGAGGGACCTCCTCAACATCACCTGTAGGAAAGGGCTCTAAAAAGGGTTTCAATCTCTGACCGTTAACCTTCGAAGAACTACTACCATCTGGTGTCTCAATTTCAACAACTCCATGAGGAAAGACAGTGCGAACAATAAAAGGACCCGTCCACCGAGAACGTAACTTCCCAGGGAAAAGATGCAAGCGGGTATCATGCAGAAGAACTTTTTTGACCTGGAGAAAATGACTTCCGTAAAATATTTCTATCATGCACAAGTTTAATTTTGTTCTTATACTCCTTCGCACTATCGTAAGCATTTTATACGAATATCGTCCAACTCATTGAGCTGGAGTTTCCTATGGGCTTCGGCCTTGTCAAGTGAAAAGTTTAGCTGCTTAACAGCCCAATAAGCTCTATGTTCTAACTCAAGAGGTAAATGACATGACTTTCCATACACAAGCCGATAAGGCGACATTCCAATGGGGGTCTTAAACGAAGTACGGTAAGCCCATAAGGCATCAGTAAGCCTAGACAACCAGTCTTTCCGATTAGGATTAACTGTTTTCTCTAATATACGTTTTATCTCCCTATTGGAAACCTCAACCTGACCACTAGTCTGAGGATGATACGGGGTAGCTACCTTATGTTTAATACCATATTTCTTCATCAAAATCCTAAAAGGCCCATTACAAAAGTGCGACCCTCCATCACTAATTATAGCTCGCGGTGTACCAAAACGTGTAAGTATATTATTTTTCAAGAACTCAATCACAACCCTATGGTCGTTGGTTTTACACGCAACCACCTCAATCCACTTAGAGACATAGTCTACAGCGACACGGATGTATAGGTTACCAAAAGAATTAGGAAACGAACCCATAAAGTCAATACCCCACACATCAAATACCTCAACAATTAGAATCGGGTTCAAGGGCATCATGCTCCTACGGGAAATGGTTCCTAATTTCTGGCAACATTCACAAGTAACACAGTAACTATGGGAGTCTTTAAACAACGAAGGCCAATAGAATCCACACTGCAATATCTTAGTAGTAGTCTTCTTAGCACTAAAGTGACCCCCACAAGCATGATCATGACAAAAGGAAATAATACTGGACTGGTCACTCTCAGGTATACATCTCCTAATAATCTGGTCTGGACAATACTTAAACAAATAAGGATCATCCCAAAAGAAGTGCTTAACCTCGGCTAAAAACCTAGAACGATCTTTTTTACCCCAATGTTGGGGCATTCGACCAGTAACAAGATAATTCACTATATTCGCATACCAAGGTGCTTGGGTAACAAAGAAAAGTTGTTCATCAGGAAAACTATCCCTTATAGGAAGGGAATCATCAGGGGAATCAACAACTATCCTAGACAAGTGGTCTGCTACTACATTTTCGGAACCTTTTTTGTCTCTAATGTCTGGAGAGAACTCTCGCAACAAAAGTATCCACCTAACCAATCTAGGTTTAGTATCCCTCTTAGACAAAAGATATTTCAAAGCAGCATGATCAATATATATGACGATCTTAGAACCTAAGAGATAGGGTCTAAACTTGTCTAAGGCAAACACAATGGCTAACAGTTCCTTCTCGGTAGTGGTATAGTTCAACTGGGCATCATTCAGAATTTTGCTAGCATAGTAAATCACATGAAGTAATTTGTTTTCTCGCTGACCTAGCACAACACCAATAACATAATCTGAAGCATCACACATGATCTCAAAGGGTAAGTTCCAGTTGGGTGCCTGAACTATGGGGGCGGTAGTGAGTAAAGTCTTAAGCTTCTCAAAAGCCTCTAAACAAGCATCATCAAAGACAAACTTAACATCTTTTGCAAGCAAATTGCAAAGAGGTCTAGAAATCAAGCTAAAATCCTTAATGAATCGACGATAAAAACCTGCATGCCCTAAGAATGACTTAATATCTCTTACGGTTTTTGGGACCTGTAAAGGCTTGATAAGGTCAACTTTGGCTTTATCTACCTCTATACCCTTAGAAGATACGATATTCCCTAAAACAATTCCTGATCGAACCATGAAATGACATTTCTCCCAATTAAGCACTAGATTCTTTTCCTTACACCTAGTCAAGACTAATGACAAATGATGCAAGCACTCATCGAAATACGAACCAAACACTGAAAAATCATCCATAAAGACCTCTAAAAACTTTTCTACCATATCGGAAAATATGTTCATCATGCAACGCTGAAAAGTCGCAGGGGCGTTACATAGCCCGAAAGGCATGCGTCTATACTCAAAGGTACCAGAGGGACGAGTAAAAGTAGTTTTTTCTTGGTCTTCTGGGGCAATAACGATCTGATTGTAGCCTGAGTAGCCATCTAGAAAACAGTAATGACTATGTCCAGCTAATCTCTCTAGCATTTGGTCGATAAAGGGAAGGGGAAAGTGGTCCTTCCTAGTGACCTTGTTCAATTTCCTATAGTCAATACAAACACGCCAACCCGTGGTCACTCGGGTCGGGATTAACTCATTGTTACCATTCTGGACTACAGTAATACCGGATTTCTTGGGAACAACCTGAACGGGGCTGACCCACTTACTGTCTGAAATGGGGTAGATAATGCCTGCATCTAACAGCTTAAGAACCTCGGTTCAAACTACTTCTTTCATATTAGGGTTTAGTCTTCGTTGCATCTCCCTAGAAGGTTTGGTATCTTCCTCTAAATAGATCTGATGCATACAAACAGCAGGACTTATACCCTTAATGTCTCCTATGGTCCAACCTAAATCTTCCTTGTTGTTTTGAAGGACGGTCACTATCCTACTTTCTTGATCACTATCCAAGTCGGAAGCAACAATCACAGGTAAAGTCTCAGACGGGCCTAAAAACACATACTTCAGGGTATCTGGCAATGGTTTTAGGTCCAACATAGGAGGCTCTTCTAACGAAGGAACTAGGGTAGACTTAGAAACTGGTAGTGGTTCGAACTTAGGTTTCCATCCGTTACTAGTGTCTAACAAAGGGGTTGAATCTAAAAAAGCATTCACCTCATTAATCACATTATCATCATCGAAATCAATCCCAAAGTGAGCTAGGCATTTCTCTAACGGATCTTCTAACAAAGTGCTTGGTAATGACTCCTCGACTAATGTTCCTATCATGTTTACCTCTTCTATGCTCGAATCATCCAGTTCATAGGGTAGCTTACTAATATGAAAGACGTTCAGCTCAATCGTCATATTACCAAAAGACAAATTCATAATACCAGTTCGACAATTAATGATCGCATTGGATGTTGCTAAAAATGGGCGACCTAAAATCACTGGTATCTGGTTCTCTGGGTCAGGGACAGGTTGGGTATCTAGGATAGCAAAATCCACTGGATAAATAAACTTGTCGACCTCAATAAAAACATCCTCGATCACACCACGAGGAATTTTAACGGACCTATCAGCTAACTGAAGTGTCATCTGGGTAGGTTTCATATCACCAAGTCTTAGCTTGAGGTACACATGGTATGGAAGTAAATTCACACTGGCTCCTAAGTCAAGCAAAGCTTTCTCAATACAGTATTTACCTATTGTGCAAGAAATGGTAGGGGATCCTGGGTCTTTATACTTAGGAGTAGTGGTATTCTGAATAATGGAACTCACGTGACTAGCTAGGAAGGCTTTCTTCTGGACACTAAGATTACGCTTTCGTGTACACAAGTCCTTAAGAAACTTGGCATAAGCGGGAATCTGCTTAATCGCATATAACAATGGGAGGTTGACAGTAACCTACTTAAAAACCTCCAATATATCATCAAAATTGGACTCCCTCTTAGTCGGAACTAGCAGCTGGGGGAACGGGGCTCTGGGAACAAAGCCGGGCTCAGCAGGACCCTTATTGGTCTCTTTGGAGACTCTATCAGTCTCCTCATTTTCTGGCTCATAAGGGTGAACTACAACATGTTCACTATCAGGCATGGCAACCTTATTGTCAACTTTTTTTCCACTCCTAAGGGTTGTAATAGAATTCACATGATTGTACGATTTCTCTCCTTTAGGATTGGGTTGAGTTTGACTAGGAAACTTACCTTTTTCCCTCAAAGATTCATTTATCTGACTAACCTGGTTTTTTAACTCAGAAATAGCTTGGGAGTTAGCATAACCTATATTTTTACTTTCTTCTATCCCTTGAGCAACCATTTGGTTGATCTTCTCATAGTTTTTAATAAACGAGGCTAGAGTGTCTTCTAAACTTTTGATCTTTTTATCCGAAGGGTTCTGAAACTGGGGTTGACCTGAAAAGTTCTTAGCATAACCAAAACCTGGGGGAGGCTGAGAATTACTAGTTTGACCTTGATTCTGGCCCTTAGACCAAGAAAAATAAAAAATTAGGATGGTTTCTCCAACCAGGGTTGTAGGTCTCTGAGTATGGGTCAAACTTCTGACGATTTTCAAACCTAGCGTTGTTATAGACATCATGGGCTTGTTCTTCACTAACCTGACCTTCCCAAAACGAGTTATTGGGTTCTACTCCATAACTAGACACTTGAGAGGCTCTAAACCTATCATTTGGTTCAACAAGAGACCTACGTCTAGGCTGATTCAATTCCAAAGCTTCTAACCTTCTAGACAAAGCAGCATACTTAGCATCTGAACCAAAACTTGAATCTACCACATTGGTGCTACTTCTATTGACCAAGAGTCTTTTAGGGGGTTCAACGCAAGACTCCCACTATTGGGATTTCTCAGCAACAACTCCTAAGAAGGTAAAGGCATCCTCAGCACTTTTACTAGTGAACTCACCAGCGCACATAGACTCGACCATGGCTTTGGTCGAATAGCCTAAACCATCGTAAATAATCTCTACGAGTTTCATCTTATCAAATCCATGGTTAGGACACTGGGATAGGAGATCATTGAATCTCTCTAAAAACCATAAAGATACTCTCCCTCTTGTTGCACACTAGAACTAGTTTTCTTCCTAACAACTGCAGTTTTATGCTTATGGTAGAATTTCATATAGAAAGCAGCAACAAGTTCCTGCCATGTTTCAATGGACCCAGGTGGTAGGTTGTTCATCCAGGTCTTGGCTTTATCTCTCAAGGAAAATGGAAACATCTTAAGTTTCAAGATTTCATCAGTAAGGTCTTTTATTCTAATTGTCCCACAAATTTCCTCAAAGTCCCTAATATGAAAATAAGGGTTCTCATCATCTTTTTCTAAGAATATAAGGATCATCTGAAGAATACTAGGTTTTATCTCGAAATTAGCCGTAGTAGCTGGCAATTTAATGCACGAAGCTCGGTTGGTCCTAGTTGGGAACATGTAATCTTTCAAAGTTGTCATCGCTGGCACAGATGAAGTACTAGGGGTACCTTCCTCACGAAGAGACAGATTCTCAAAACTGAAGTTTCCAAAAACAGGGCTCTCAAAAGAAGAGTCTTCGAGCTCCCCGCCTTCACAAGAAGAACTACTAGGTTTATCACTAATCAAACGACCTAGAGTGTTTCTTTTCCAAGCCCGTTCTCTAATGACCTCGGGCATACACTAGAAAAAACAACAAAATAAAAAGAAAAGTCCTAGAAGGAAGGGAAGTTCTATGCAAACACAAACAAGGCTGACTCCACCACAACAAACCTACTGATTTCTAGCAAACAAAAAGCATGATGGCTCCACTTAAATTGTTTCTAGACCAGCTCCTAATCCTTCGAAAGGGAATTCGTTACAATTTAAGCAAACCCCTCTGGAATCAATCCGAGTCAAAGTAAGTTGAATAGAGGCGAGGGAAGCTCAGTGGAGCTTTGATACCCAAGGCCTCACCGCATTACAAGGCGGCGCAGTCACGCATTCAACTCACAGAAACCATTATGAACTTCGAAGTATGCTTAAAAGAGTAACCAATATTTTTCGAACGACTTTCCTATTAAGCTCGTTACCCTATAGGTCTCGTTCTAGTCAGTATTTTAAGATTAGGTTCGCGTTTGGTATCGTTATCCTAAGGCGGGCAAGAATAGAACGGTGATGAAATCCGAACCCTTATCTTGTATGGCCAGTCCTTTCCCTTTACTAGGAAATTAAAGCAGCCGTTTTCAGTTCCTCGACATATATTCACACGAAGGAAGACAGTAACTCGCTGACATGGGATTCGTGAGTGTTTCGACAAACTTACCTCCCGTTCCAGACGGGGGATGAACCGTTGTAGTCGACTCGGGCCACGACTCCTATGTCATGTACGAACCCGAGGGGCCGAGGTGATATCGTAATCACCGTCCTTCTCTGCAAAAAATTTAATATTTAAACTACCCTTCCGTAGGGTTTAAAAATAATGTCCCAAAGTTTAAAGTCCAAAGTCCAAAAATAAAGTGCAAAAGAAAAGGAAAGTCTAAAAAAAATAAAAATGTCTCTCTTTTTTTTTTCTCTCTATTTTTTATAAAATAAAAAAAAAATTCTTCTTCTTTCGCTCCTTTCGCTTTTCCTTTTACTCCAAGTCTTTAAGTATTCACCAAAAGCTTTGGAAAAATTTTCTTTCGCTCCAAATTCCAAATTCTATAATGAAAAGACAAAAACCCAAAAACGTAAAGAAGAACAAAAAAAAATAAAAAAAATAAAAAAAAATAAAAACCTAAAAAAAAGAAAAAAAATCTAAAAACTCTAGCCTAAAGACAAGCCCGCGTCGGCGGCGCCAAAAATTGATGTGATTTTCAATTGAGTTGTAGTAATAGGTTCGTTGAGGCTTGTGAAAGCAAAAGATTCTAGACTTAATAAAAGTTAAAATAAAGAAAACTTAACTCAAAATTTGATTTCAAGATATGAGAAGATAACCAAGACACTGATTCCACTATTACACACGAATGAATGATGGTAAATAACCCAAAACTCTAATTATCTTTAAGTCCCTTATTTTCTTAACTCACAAATAATCAGGCAAATTCTCAAAAATTAATTGTATCCCCTAAGCATAGATTATCTAATCAAAGCATAACCTATCTAATTGAATCACAACTAATGAAGAAAATTATGCAAACAATTAAAAACTATGCAAAAGCAGTGATTGAGTGAATTATAATTAAATATTAGAGAAAATATAATAGTTACCAAATTATTCATGCGTAAATAGCTTCCTCATTGCCTTGGTTGTGAGAGAATTAGCACATCATCATGTTGGAAACACGCTCGAAGTTCATTATTATTGCTCAAAAATGGTTTACAAATGATGAAAAGGGAGAAATATAATGAAAACCGGGTTTGTAACAATTATTTTAGTTACAAACCGAACTGTTACAAAGAACGATAGAAATGATGTGTTACTGTAACTGTAGCTCTACGACCCCCGCCTCTGTGTCGTTCTCACTGTAGAAAAACGACTGTCTTGGATGGTCTGTTCTTCGTGTTCTTCAGATATGCAGCAGCAGAAAAGAATTTTCCTGCAACTTGATTTTTCGACTCTGCGATGCACTGTAATCTCCCAAACTCTCCGTACCGCGCTATGTGTCCCCCTTACACTATATATAGACTTCAGAAGCTCAAATACTCGACCATTACTCCATATAATTCCCGTATCTTCTCCATTGAATGGAAATATCTTCCATGGGATAATTTCCCTTTTTGATATTATCACGTTGTTTCATGGCCATATACACACTCCAACACGTTCGAAATATCTTCAGAAGGAGTCCAACTCACTCCAGATATACGCTAGACACAAGAAATCCCGTGAATATTTGTCCAGCGTGATGTGATCCCCTGTTTCCTTCTTGCGAGCTAACCAACCAAACTGGGCCGAAACCAACACCTTTACTATTCCTGTCTCGTCCATAGGAACATGTTCTATAAATTCCAGTCCTTTAGTCTCACTGTAACATGCTCAAATCGCAAACCCTAATTACGACAGCTCAAAGTTATTTTTCCCGCCAATTACATTGTTCAAATGAGGAACAAAGGGTTGCCCCCCTATCCGTCCGTGGAGTGTAAATAGCAGTTGTCCAGTTAGGGTGCCCCTTATAAACTGAGGTGCCCCTTATCAAGGCAGGGTAGTCCGAATAACACATGTCCTTCGGGTGTTAAAATCAACTTTTCGAGCCGAATTTTCCAAAAGTGTTTATTTCCAAAAAATACCTACAAACACACAAAACACCATAATAAGGACGAAAACGAGTACTAACAATACGAAACATTGAGGACAAATTAGACACATAAATGCGTCTATCAGTAGCACAAACTGAAATCAGAAAATTACCTATGACGATCACATTCACAACTTTCTAGCAAACAATGATCATGCATATAAAAGTAATTAGATGTTAGACATCCACTTATCTTGTGTGACGGATCAAGTTAGATTTTAAAGTAGAGATGGAACCTAGATCTTTCAGAAACAATTTCTTGAAAGAAAAAGCTAGCTTTTATCATGCAAGATATGAAGTTAGCTCTCTCACCAAGATATGAACCTAAATATGTCAATGATTGCATTGCTAAAATGATCCAGTTTTGTTGAACTACCAATCTGACACCCAATAGATATAATAACAATCAAGTACTTTAATAAGGAAAAACAATGAAAAATGAAAACGATAAAATTCAATCATGTGTATGAACAAGTAACTTAATTTTATGAGCATGTGTATTTATAAGTTACATAGCTAATTAGCATGTGTAATTAGTAGCTACACATCTACTTAGCTTGTGTAACTAGAAGTTACACATCAAATTAGCATGTGTAACTTATAGATACACATCTACTTAGCTTGTTCATATGCAAAAAGATACTAATATAAGAGGTACAAAATTACTGGAAGTACAATCAGAAAATTAAAAACACAAGGCAATTCCCACATTTAAAAATCATGGCAACCTCCCAATTAAACAACACCCTCATACGTGCACCATAGATTTTATGCTTGTGTTACTAGTAAAACATATTTCTGTCAGTACTTTTTTCTAAACTTAGTATCACATATTTAGAATCCAGACCTTAGACTTATGCTAATGGCCGTTCACTTCAACTTTATATCTCAAGATAAAACTGTGTTCAATGCACAGGAAGCGATAAGAACCAACTACTAAACATGAAGAAGGACCAACATGTGAAGCAAAGTTAACATGTCAATACAGGGGGAAAGCCAAACATGTGCAAAGCAAAGAATCCTTCATTCTATAAGGTGGATAAAGCGCATAATATGACCAAAGAAATGGTTAATTTTATCTGTCTTCACCAAGGTGTTCGGTCCCGGGTCACTACTTGAAGTACCCAAAATATACAAATTCTGTAAAACTCACCAATCAAACTACAAGACAGTAAAAAAGATCAATGGACAACCTAAATCCTTCTCATTCCTTACATCCTAATTGTGAAACAAATCGAAGACGAAAATAACCAAATAAATTTCAAATCACATAACCCCCATAAAAGAAACTAGCAAATCAATAACTGAAATCAACTAATTACCTGTGACGACCACCACCACCATTAGCACCAACATCATAAACTTAAAATGGTTCATTCTCCTTCTTCTCACTATATGACTTCAAATCCTCTCCAAACCTGATCCAATATCACCACCTCTACCACCACCGCCTCCTCATCGTCCTCCAGAACCTACACATCTACCACCAATACCACCACAGATTCGTTAATCAAACTCAACATGTATAGGCCGCCACAGATTCTTTGTTTTTGATTGTAATCTATAACCACCATCATACATACATATGGATAGGATCTTACTTCTACCACAAAATATTCATACATATAAAAAAAAATCATCAGGTTCCTAAAAACATACTTGTTTTATCAAATTGATTCAACCTAATTCGAGAATCTTCATCAATCAAATCAAAATCACCTAACCAAATGCACAAAAAAAATATCAAAGGACAACAACGGAAATGAATTATCAAACATTAACCCAAAATCAAACATCAAACAACAAAATCAAAACGTACGTTGATTCAAAATACGAGAATTGACTGATTTAAGAAAAAAATTGTGTTCATCTCACCAGATCTGAATAGACACAATCAAAAACAAAGAATCAAAACCTAATCAAACTAATGGAGAACAAATAATGACAAAAACCTATTGAATCAAATCGAAAACCTTAACTGAAGTAGCTTAGAACAAATGAAACCTGGATTCAAATTCGATTGTTTGAATCGAATCGGTAGACTATTTGATGATTAAAATTGAATTCGTAGATGCTTAATCCATTCACCTCAAATCAATACAGATCTGTAAATCGAAGAAGAAGAATAATCCTAGAAAATATCGCATTCGCAGGAGCGAATCAATAAAACCCTAGAAAATGAATCTCTGGTTTTCTCTCTGGTTTTAGATGGAGAGAGAAAGTGAAAATGAAAATGAATCTGGAAATGAAACTCATAGCCTATTTCATTAGGTATATATAATAAAGGGCATTTATGGTATTATGAATTTTCTCTAAACCCTAAACTTTATTACCAAGCCCTGAAATCTAAGAGCATCCAAAATGTACGATCAAATCTATATATTTGGTCAAGAAACGAGACACAGCGGGACAGACTATCGAGTAAAAGCTGGACCAAAACCAAATCCCAGACTATATTTGGTCTAGGACCAAGACCAAACCCAAATATAGTCGAGTGAACGTATAAAGTGATCATGTGATGGGTCGAACGTATAAAGTGATTCTGTGGTGGGCGAACGTATAAAGTGATCCTTGTGATGGGGTGGACATTATATGTGATCCTTGTGATGGGGCGGACATTACATGTGATCCTGACCAAATGGGGCGGACATTATATGTGATCCTTGTGATGGGACGAACAGTATATGTGATCCTGACCAAATTTACTCTTCCATCCTAGTGTAACACCACAGACTAAACTCAAATTTGGTTGTTTTTTTTGGTCTTTGGTCTTTGGTTTTGATCGCACCACTGCAGTTGCTCTAAAGTTCTGGGCCTAGAAATATTAAAAAGTGAAAGTATGGAGTTGATAGGGGAGGATCCATTTAGTGGGACTTCTATATATTCAGCCCATATAGTAGGGGGTTCTAGTATTTTTCATAATATTGTAGGTGGATATTAAGGTAATCTAATTTTAAATGGATAAGGTTATAAAAAAGTAGGGATATATTTATTGTTGTATAAGGATATATTTGTAGGGTGTTAAAACTAGGGACATTAATAATATGATTTCAGGTGATTTTCCTCTGTTGTGGTTAAAAGCTGAATCAAGCTCTCTTCTTACAGCTTCTGGCCCCACAAAAAATAATTAGACCAATAAGAAATTTTTGTTTTTCACACCACTAATCTTGCGTATTCTCAACCCCACTTATCTTTTTTTTACCGTCTCTCTTTCTACTAAACCCTATTCGATTCGCACAATGTTTATTTCTTTTAAGTTTTCCTAAATATCAGTTTCACGAAACGCTGCTGCTCTTCGATTAATTTATCCAGAATCAGTCGACGTAATAAGTCGATCTTATCTTCCTAAATATATATAAAAAAAATCTATTTGAACTTTTGTCCCAGCAAGGCAAAACTCAATTAGTTTTTCTGCAATCCTATTTTTCTTGATCTAATATTAGTCTATTAACCAAGATTACAGATCCGCTTGAATTCATCTGCAGCTGTAATTTTTAGAGATTGCTACTCCCTTTTGGAATATTTTTTTTGTTATAGTTTCACTGATGTTTCTTTGTTGTTTTGTTATTGTTTCCAATTTTTCTTATTTGTTTCGTAGCCCTAACCTTCACATGGCACTAACAGATCAGTAATCAGTAAGAAAACAACAAATAGAGAGGACCAACTTCTTCGTGTTCCAAAGGAAAAATTGAGAGGCATATATTCCAGGTGTATTGGCATTCTTTGCAAACTTCTGTCAGCTAAAGGCAGTTTTCATAATTGTATCTCTATGTTCATTATTCTAATATTAGTCTATTAACCAAGATTACAGATCCGCTTGAATTCATCTGCAGCTGTACTTTTTAGAGATTGCTACTCGCTTTTGGAATATTTTTTTTGTTATAGTTTCACTGATGTTTCTTTTTTGTTTTGTTATCGTTTCCAATTTTTCTTATTTGTTTCGTAGCCCTAACCTTCACATGGCACCAACAGATCAGTAATGAGTAAGAAACAACAAATAGAGAGGACCAATTTCTTCGTGTTCCAAAGGAAAAATTGAGAGGCATATATTCCAGGTGTATTGGCATTCTTTGCAAACTTCTGTCAGCTAAAACCAGTTTTCATAATTGTATCTCTATGTTCATTATTCTAATATTAGTCTATTAACCAATATTACAGATCCGCTTGAATTCATCTGCAACTATAATTTTTAGAGATTGCTACTCGCTTTTGGAATATTTTTTTTGTTATAGTTTCACTGATGTTTGTTTGTTGTTTTGTTATCGTTTCCAATTTTTCTTATTTATTTCGTAGCCCTAACCTTCACATGGCACCAACAGATCAGTAATCAGTAAGAAAACAGCAAATAGAGAGGACCAACTTCTTCGTGTTCCCAAGGAAAAATTGAGAGGCATATATTCCAGGTGTATTGGCATTCTTTGCAAACTTCTGTCAGCTAAAGGCAGTTTTCATAATTTTATCTCTATGTTCATTATTCTAATATTAGTCTATTAACCAAGATTACAGATCCACTTGAATTCATCTGCAGCTGTAATTTTTAGAGATTGCTACTCGCTTTTGTAATATTTTTTTTGTTATAGTTTCACTGATGTTTCTTTGTTGTTTTGTTATCGTTTCCAATTTTTCTTATTTGTTTCATAGCCCTAACCTTCACATGGCACCAACAGATCAGTAATCAGTAAGAAAACAACAAATAGAGAGGACCAACTTCTTCGTGTCCCAAAGGAAAAATTAAGAGGCATATATTCCAGGTGTATTGGCATTCTTTGCAAACTTCTGTCAGCTATAGGCAGTTTTCATAATTGTATCTCTATGTTCATTATTCTAATATTAGTCTATTAACCAAGATTACAGATCCGCTTGAATTCATCTGCAGCTGTAATTTTTAGAGATTGCTACTCGCTTTTGGAATATTATTTTTGTTATAGTTTCACTGATGTTTCTTTGTTGTTTTGTTATCGTTTCCAATTTTTCTTATTTGTTTCGTAGCCCTAACCTTCACATGGCACCAACAGATCAGTAATCAGTAAGAAAACAACAAATAAAGAGGACCAACTTCTTCGTGTTCCAAAGGAAAAATTGAGAGGCATATATTCCAGGTGTATTGGCATTCTTTGCAAACTTCTATCAGCTAAAGGAAGTTTTCATAATTGTATCTCTATGTTCATTATTCTAATATTAATCTATTAACCAAGATTACAGATCCGCTTGAATTCATCTGCAGCTGTAATTTTTAGAGATTGCTACTCGCTTTTGGAATATTTTTTTTGTTATAGTTTCACTGATGTTTCTTTGTTGTTTTGTTATCGTTTCCAGTTTTTCTTATTTGTTTCGTAGCCCTAACCTTCACATGGCACCAACAGATCAGTAATCAGTAAGAAAACAACAAATAGAGAGGACCAACTTCTTCGTGTTCCAAAGGAAAAATTGAGAGGCATATATTCCAAGTGTATTGGCATTCTTTGCAAACTTCTGTCAGCTAAAGGCAGTTTTCATAATTGTATCTCTATGTTCATTATTCTATATGTTCTGTGAATCCTTAACAGTATTTTAACTGTTAAAAGTTATCCACCATGTTGCTTATCAAATTGTTCTACATAATATTGCTGAAATTTTGTAACTTTGAACGCTTTGTTTACTGTTATCTAATGCGCATTTGAGTTCGGTGTACAGGTATTGAACCTTGGAGTTTTGTACCGAAACTTAGAGAGAAGCAATGTTAAGTTCAACGGGATACCCGCATTATGTAAGAAGCCTCAAGGTATAAAGTGATTTCCTTCATGTTTTAACAATGGTTTGAAATGTAAGCAGTTTTAAGGCGTCTCCTAATTTTTATATTTAGGATGGTAATGTTTCTGAACCATAAGATATATTGATTCTGTTCATATTTAGAAATTTTCATTTGGTTTTGCAGTGATGTCAAAAAGATGTGGTCAACTTTGGGTCATCGGGAAATGCTTATAATGTGTCGGGGAATTGATCACCACAACTACAAAAATGGTACATGATTGCTAATGAATAACCTTTCTTTTCGGTGTTTGTCGTGAAAGATAAAATACCTAGCTTCGAAAGTTACCAAGAAGTATTAGGTTCGTTGCAAAATGATTTCAATACATAATTAAAACATAGGGGTAAAAACAACGAATTCTGCGTATTGGATGTTACTGATAGTAATAGAGTGTATTATGCTCTCATTTACTTTTTTTATTTTTCTGAGTAGGAGATAAATCTTGGTGTTCCTCACATAGCTTCTAAGGAGCTTGAGCCAATTATGAATCTTGGAAAGAAGGACCATTAATGTCGAAGAAATTTGACCAAATAATATGCAAAGGTAATTGCACGTTTTTATTGTAAGTGGTCATATTTATTATCATTTTTCGTGCAATGGTCATATTTATTCTAACCGATAGGAAAATCTCAATGGTGAGGTCATACTAGCTTTGCCGAATTGTAGTTTTGCATAGTTATATTCCATTAGTCATTAGGTATATTTCTGTTTGTGCATAGCTTTCAAGTCGGAAGCTTTGATAGTAAGACCCTTAATTATGTAACTTCGAATCATTTATAAAGTAAATTAGCCACCTTTGTTAACAATTTGAAGTTGACTCGAGTAAGAAAAATATCTCTTGCAGGATGCGGCAAAATCAACAATACTTGGACTGCAAGGTGCTTGCAGCAAAATCTGGATGACTATATGATAATATGACTTAGGTTGAGACAATATGGGTGGCCAAAAATTTGAAATTTTAATACTTCAGTCGGATTTGAGTCTGCACATGTTGTGACTGTGTGACATAAATTTTGTCAAGCGCTCTCCTTTTTTTTCTTCTAACTTCGACCGCACTTTTGTGCGGCGTTTTGCTTCCATCTCTGTTGCTGAGCAAAAATACATATTTTGACCCATGCGATATACGCGTATACCATGCACCAAGTCCCTTTCCTACACGGATTTATTTTTGGGAGAATTTTTTCTTTAGGAATTTAATTCCAAAATTATTTTTTAAGAGTTTTATTTGTGGGAAATTCCTTTTACGAGTTTTACTTGTTTTTGAAGAAAACAAAAAAACCTAACTTGATTTGCAAGTATCTCATCCTATAAATATGACTCGAAATTCTGTTTTAAAAAACACACAAGTAGCGACTATCTCTAGGTCTACTTTTCTTCTTCTTCTTATATTTTGTGCGGCGTTTTGCTTCCATCCCTGTTGCTGAGCAAAAATACATATTTTGACCCATGCGATATACGCGTATACCATGCACCAAGTCCCTTTCCTACACGGATTTATTTTTGGGAGAATTTTTTCTTTAAGAATTTACTTCCAAAATTATTTTTTAAGAGTTTTATTTGTGGGAAATTCCTTTTACGAGTTTTACTTGTTTTTGAAGAAAACAAAAAAACCTAACTTGATTTGCAAGTATCTCATCCTATAAATATGACTCGAAATTCTGTTTTAAAAAACACACAAGCAGCGACTATCTCTAGGTCTACTTTTCTTCTTCTTCTTATATTTTGTGCGGCGTTTTGCTTCCATCCCTGTTGCTGAGCAAAAATACATATTTTGACCCATGCGATATACGCGTATACCATGCACCAAGTCCCTTTCCTACACGGATTTATTTTTGGGAGAATTTTTTCTTTAGGAATTTAATTCCAAAATTATTTTTTAAGAGTTTTATTTGTGGGAAATTCCTTTTACGAGTTTTACTTGTTTTTGAAGAAAACAAAAAACCTAACTTGATTTGCAAGTATTTCATCCTATAAATATGACTCGAAATTCTGTTTTAAAAACACACAAGCAACGACTATCTCTAGGTCTACTTTTCTTCTTCTTATATTTTGTGCGGCGTTTTGCTTCCATCCCTGTTGCTGAGTTCAAGAGTGGGTAACTTGCGTTGTGCTAACTCAAGTTATATCGGGCAGTCTTATCCTGGGAAAAAATACATATTTTGACCCATGCGATATACGCGTATACCATGCACCAAGTCCCTTTCCTACACGGATTTATTTTTGGGAGAATTTTTTCTTTAGGAATTTAATTCCAAAATTATTTTTTAAGAGTTTTATTTGTGGGAAATTCCTGTTACGAGTTTTACTTGTTTTTGAAGAAAACAAAAAACCTAACTTGATTTGCAAATATCTCATCCTATAAATATGACTCGAAATTCTGTTTTAAAAACACACAAGCAGCGACTATCTGTAGGTCTACTTTTCTTCTTCTTATATTTTGTGCGGCGTTTTGCTTCCATCCCTGTTGCTGAGTTCAAGAGTGGGTAACTTGCGTTGTGCTAACTCAAGTTATATCGGGCAGTCTTATCCTGGGCAAAAATACATATTTTGACCCATGCGATATACACGTATACCATGCACCAAGTCCCTTTCCTACACGGATTTATTTTTGGGAGAATTTTTTCTTTAGGAATTTAATTCCAAAATTATTTTTTAAGAGTTTTATTTGTGGGAAATTCCTTTTACGAGTTTTACTTGTTTTTGAAGAAAACAAAAAACCTAACTTGATTTGCAAGTATCTCATCCTATAAATATGACTCGAAATTCTGTTTTAAAAACACACAAGCAGCGACTATCTCTAGGTCTACTTTTCTTCTTCTTATATTTTGTGCGGCGTTTTGCTTCCATCCCTGTTGCTGAGTTCAAGAGTGGGTAACTTGCGTTGTGCTAACTCAAGTTATATCGGGCAGTCTTATCCTGGGCAAAAAATACATATTTTGACCCATGCGATATACGCGTATACCATGCACCAAGTCCCTTTCCTACACGGATTTATTTTTGGGAGAATTTTTTCTTTAGGAATTTAATTCCAAAATTATTTTTTAAGAGTTTTATTTGTGGGAAATTCCTTTTACGAGTTTTACTTGTTTTTGAAGAAAACAAAAAACCTAACTTGATTTGCAAGTATCTCATCCTATAAATATGACTCGAAATTCTGTTTTAAAAACACACAAGCAGCGACTATCTCTAGGTCTACTTTTCTTCTTCTTATATTTTGTGCGGCGTTTTGCTTCCATCCCTGTTGCTGAGTTCAAGAGTGGGTAACTTGCGTTGTGCTAACTCAAGTTATATCGGGCAGTCTTATCCTGGGAAAAAATACATATTTTGACCCATGCGATATACGCGTATACCATGCACCAAGTCCCTTTCCTACACGGATTTATTTTTGGGAGAATTTTTTCTTTAAGAATTTAATTCCAAAATTATTTTTTAAGAGTTTTATTTGTGGGAAATTCCTTTTACGAGTTTTACTTGTTTTTGAAGAAAACAAAAAACCTAACTTGATTTGCAAGTATCTCATCCTATAAATATGACTCGAAATTCTGTTTTAAAAACACACAAGCAGCGACTATCTCTAGGTCTACTTTTCTTCTTCTTATATTTTGCGCGGCGTTTTGCTTCCATCCCTGTTGCTGAGTTCAAGAGTGGGTAACTTGCGTTGTGCTAACTCAAGTTATATCGGGCAGTCTTATCCTGGGCAAAAATACATATTTTGACCCATGCGATATACGCGTATACCATGCACCAAGTCCCTTTCCTACACGGATTTATTTTTGGGAGAATTTTTTCTTTAGGAATTTAATTCCAAAATTATTTTTTAAGAGTTTTATTTGTGGGAAATTCCTTTTACGAGTTTTACTTGTTTTTGAAGAAAACAAAAAAACCTAACTTGATTTGCAAGTATCTCATCCTATAAATATGACTCGAAATTCTGTTTTAAAAAACACACAAGCAGCGACTATCTCTAGGTCTACTTTTCTTCTTCTTCTTCTTATATTTTGTGCGGCGTTTTGCTTCCATCCCTGTTGCTGAGCAAAAATACATATTTTGACCCATGCGATATACGCGTATACCATGCACCAAGTCCCTTTCTTACACGGATTTATTTTTGGGAGAATTTTTTCTTTAGGAATTTAATTCCAAAATTATTTTTTAAGAGTTTTATTTGTGGGAAATTCCTTTTACGAGTTTTACTTGTTTTTGAAGAAAACAAAAAAACCTAACTTGATTTGCAAGTATCTCATCCTATAAATATGACTCGAAATTCTGTTTTAAAAAACACACAAGCAGCGACTATCTCTAGGTCTACTTTTCTTCTTCTTCTTCTTATATTTTGTGCGGCGTTTTGCTTCCATCCATGTTCCTGAGCAAAAATACATATTTTGACCCATGCGATATACGCGTATACCATGCACCAAGTCCCTTTCCTACACAGATTTATTTTTGGGAGAATTTTTTCTTTAGGAATTTAATTCCAAAATTATTTTTTAAGAGTTTTATTTGTGGGAAATTCCTTTTACGAGTTTTACTTGTTTTTGAAGAAAACAAAAAAACCTAACTTGATTTGCAAGTATCTCATCCTATAAATATGACTCGAAATTCTGTTTTAAAAAACACACAAGCAGCGACTATCTCTAGGTCTACTTTTCTTCTTCTTCTTATATTTTGTGCGGCGTTTTGCTTCCATCCCTGTTGCTGAGCAAAAATACATATTTTGACCCATGCGATATACGCGTATACCATGCACCAAGTCCCTTTCCTACACGGATTTATTTTTGGGAGAATTTTTTCTTTAGGAATTTAATTCCAAAATTATTTTTTAAGAGTTTTATTTGTGGGAAATTCCTTTTACGAGTTTTACTTGTTTTTTGAAGAAAACAAAAAACCTAACTTGATTTGCAAGTATTTCATCCTATAAATATGACTCGAAATTCTGTTTTAAAAACACACAAGCAACGACTATCTCTAGGTCTACTTTTCTTCTTCTTATATTTTGTGCGGCGTTTTGCTTCCATCCCTGTTGCTGAGTTCAAGAGTGGGTAACTTGCGTTGTGCTAACTCAAGTTATATCGGGCAGTCTTATCCTGGGAAAAAATACATATTTTGACCCATGCGATATACGCGTATACCATGCACCAAGTCCCTTTCCTACACGGATTTATTTTTGGGAGAATTTTTTCTTTAGGAATTTAATTCCAAAATTATTTTTTAAGAGTTTTATTTGTGGGAAATTCCTGTTACGAGTTTTACTTGTTTTTGAAGAAAACAAAAAACCTAACTTGATTTGCAAATATCTCATCCTATAAATATGACTCGAAATTCTGTTTTAAAAACACACAAGCAGCGACTATCTGTAGGTCTACTTTTCTTCTTCTTATATTTTGTGCGGCGTTTTGCTTCCATCCCTGTTGCTGAGTTCAAGAGTGGGTAACTTGCGTTGTGCTAACTCAAGTTATATCGGGCAGTCTTATCCTGGGCAAAAATACATATTTTGACCCATGCGATATACACGTATACCATGCACCAAGTCCCTTTCCTACACGGATTTATTTTTGGGAGAATTTTTTCTTTAGGAATTTAATTCCAAAATTATTTTTTAAGAGTTTTATTTGTGGGAAATTCCTTTTACGAGTTTTACTTGTTTTTGAAGAAAACAAAAAACCTAACTTGATTTGCAAGTATCTCATCCTATAAATATGACTCGAAATTCTGTTTTAAAAACACACAAGCAGCGACTATCTCTAGGTCTACTTTTCTTCTTCTTATATTTTGTGCGACGTTTTGCTTCCATCCCTGTTGCTGAGTTCAAGAGTGGGTAACTCAGTCTTATCCTGAGCAAAAATACATATTTTGACCCATGCGATATACGCGTATACCATGCACCAAGTCCCTTTCCTACACGGATTTATTTTTGGGAGAATTTTTTCTTTAGGAATTTAATTCCAAAATTATTTTTTAAGAGTTTTATTTGTGGGAAATTCCTTTTACGAGTTTTACTTGTTTTTGAAGAAAACAAAAAAACCTAACTTGATTTGCAAGTATCTCATCCTATAAATATGACTCGAAATTCTGTTTTAAAAAACACACAAGCAGCGACTATCTCTAGGTCTACTTTTCTTCTTCTTCTTCTTATATTTTGTGCGGCGTTTTGCTTCCATCCCTGTTGCTGAACAAAAATACATATTTTGACCCATGCGATATACGCGTATATACCATGCACCAAGTCCCTTTCCTACACGGATTTATTTTTGGGAGAATTTTTTCTTTAGGAATTTAATTCCAAAATTATTTTTTAAGAGTTTTATTTGTGGGAAATTCCTTTTAGGAGTTTTACTTGTTTTTGAAGAAAACAAAAAAACCTAACTTGATTTGCAAGTATCTCATCCTATAAATATGACTCGAAATTCTATTTTAAAAAACACACAAGCAGCGACTATCTCTAGGTCTACTTTTCTTCTTCTTCTTATATTTTGTGCGGCGTTTTGCTTCCATCCCTGTTGCTGAGCAAAAATACATATTTTGACCCATGCGATATACGCGTATACCATGCACCAAGTCCCTTTCCTACACGGATTTATTTTTGGGAGAATTTTTTCTTTAGGAATTTAATTCCAAAATTATTTTTTAAGAGTTTTATTTGTGGGAAATTCCTTTTACGAGTTTAACTTGTTTTTGAAGAAAAAAAAACCTAACTTGATTTGCAAGTATCTCATCCTATAAATATGACTCGAAATTCTGTTTTAAAAACACACAAGCAGCGACTATCTCTAGGTCTACTTTTCTTCTTCTTATATTTTGTGCGGCGTTTTGGTTCCATCCCTGTTGCTGAGTTCAAGAGTGGGTAACTCAGTCTTATCCTGAGCAAAAATACATATTTTGACCCATGCGATATACGCGTATACCATGCACCAAGTCCCTTTCCTACACGGATTTATTTTTGGGAGAATTTTTTCTTTAGGAATTTAATTCCAAAATTATTTTTTAAGAGTTTTATTTGTGGGAAATTCCTTTTACGAGTTTTACTTTTTTTTTGAAGAAAACAAAAAAACCTAACTTGATTTGCAAGTATCTCATCCTATAAATATGACTCGAAATTCTGTTTTAAAAAACACACAAGCAGCGACCATCTCTAGGTCTACTTTTCTTCTTCTTATTATTATATTTTGTGCGGCGTTTTGCTTCCATCCCTGTTGCTGAGCAAAAATACATATTTTGACCCATGCGATATACGCGTATACCATGCACCAAGTCCCTTTCCTACACGGATTTATTTTTGGGAGAATTTTTTCTTTAGGAATTTAATTCCAAAATTATTTTTTAAGAGTTTTATTTGTGGGAAATTCCTTTTACGAGTTTTACTTGTTTTTGAAGAAAACAAAAAAACCTAACTTGATTTGCAAGTATCTCATCCTATAAATATGACTCGAAATTCTGTTTTAAAAAACACACAAGCAGCGACTATCTCTAGGTCTACTTTTCTTCTTCTTCTTATATTTTGTGCGGCGTTTTGCTTCCATCCCTGTTGCTGAGTTCAAGAGTGGGTAACTTGCGTTGTGCTAACTCAAGTTATATCGGACAGTCTTATCCTGGACACATATTCGCACGTTGGGGTTTAGCATTACTTCAGAGTATACCCGTGAACTAATGTGTTAAGGACAGCTTGTTGAACCTGTGATTCTTCCCTTATCAATTTGTTCGTGGTAGAGTTGTTTGATACTGTTCTTTATATTTATTGTTTGATACGTCTGACGTTTCTTCAATTGTTGCAAGATTCCAACAGCCATTACTTATTTGCAATTGTTGTTTCAGATCCTGTTGGAGTAGGCATATATTGATGTCACTGCAGAGGGAAATGTACCCGATTATCGAATTTTGCTACTGATGTTTTTGTTGCGCTGTAGCTTGCCAGCTTGGAGATATAGATACATGTAAATTTGGATGTCATGTGATTGTTCATTGACTTATACTTTTTTATTGTTAAAATGTAACTAACTCTTTTCTTGAGTACTACCTGCATTTGGGAGAAACTAAATGCGTAAGTCTGTGATTGTTTAATCTTCATTTTATTTATGTTCTTTTTTTCTCTTAACGTATATATAAACTTGATTCCAGTGAACTTGCATCTTGGGTACCATTAAAGATATAAATGGTTAAGTATCGAGGTAAGACAATCATACTATCGGATGGAAGTTATTCCCAAAACCCCTGGAAAAAATAGATCCTATCGGACGACGAGACTTGAAGGACTACAATGAATTCTTTTGGTGTTTGATTTTATTATTTTCAGTTAATTTTCATTATTTCAATCACGTTAAATTTATTTTTAGATGTAATTCTTGCAAAAATTACACCTGCAAGAATATCTGGGCCCGTGCAGAGCACGGGCCACCTAGTATAATTAATTGGGCCGACCGACCGGAGGGCCCGAAGGGCCCGTAGGGAGGGAGTCCCTTTTATGGCCACTTTTTTGTCAAATGTAGAGTAACACAAATGTGCAATTTGATAAAAAAGATTGGAAATTTTCGTATCCATGGTTACTTTTTCACTAGACACAATTGTCCCTCCCTTTTAATCCAATTACTATAACTCATTGTATATCCTATTTTTTCAAAGGTATAATTGTAATGTAAACTAGAATATAACATATCTAAAAATCCGTACCTCGGAATTTTACAAATTTTATCTCGTTGGAAAGATTTTGAAAAAATTTACGCAACGAGTACAAACAACAATATCAAATTTATGATTTTTACGAAAAATTCAGAGGTGTTTATCCTTTTAGGCACAATTTTTCAAAATTGAATGCATAGTCATTTTGCAAACCAACACAAAGGATGCATGACACATTATGCATCCATAGTTTTGTTTATGCATAAACTATTTTTTGTTTTAAGAAAAGTGATACTTTCACTCCGTTTCAGGAAAATTGATACTTTCATCCCGTTTCAGAAAAAGAGATATTTTCACTTCGTTTCAGAAAAAGAGATACAAAATAGGCAAAATTGAAAAAGAATATGTATCCCTTTTTCTGAAACGGAGGTAGTATATGTCTAAGAATATCATTCTAACAAAAAAAAAGATGCATAACGAATTATGGAACCACCACAAAGGATGCATAACAGTTTATAGAGTCGCATTTTGGTTCATGCATCCCTTTAATTTGGTTATGCAAGCACTAAAACGATGTATATTCCCAGAAAATAACGTTCCAACAAAATAAAAATGTATAACGCGTTATGCAATCAACAATGTTTCGTTTTTCTTCGGTCGGCCCTCCCTACCGTGATAGCGGTGTTCTAGTATACGCATACTAACAAGACTCGACCAACGACAGAAACAGAAACATGATTTTTATTTACAAGAAAGAAATCTTTATTTCATCCTCAGAAATCAAACTAGATTCTGATACAATTTTTGAACTAAAAGCAAATGTCTTATTCATCCCCAAGAAAGAAGTAGCAACGCATCAATGACACAACTACGTAAGAAGAAATTGTAAATCTCTTCTTGTTTCTAATGACGGGGTTATTATTATTATTATCTCGTCGATTCATTGAAGACTAGAGTTCGTCCTTTTTAGTAGAGCGAGTTGATGGATTTGCTGATGTTTTGATTGGGTATGAAGCCTCCATGGCTATACCACATAATCCTTCTTTTGCCTTCACACCACGGGCCATACGAATGTAACCTTTCTCACCCCATGCAGAACCCCATGAATTTTTCACAATCCAGTATTTTGTTCCGTCAACTGTTGTACCGTAACCTACAACTGCTACTCCGTGGTCAAGCTCGGTTCCGCATTCTCCGGTAAACACCCCCTGCATTTTGATAAATTTTACGTTTTCGTTTCGATTTGTTTATTTTTCTATAATATACTTGTATATCAAGGTGGGCGGAGTAATAGTTTTACGGTTTTACCTCTGAGTAAAATTGGAAATCGGATTCACCAGCATCAATGGCAACAGAAACAGGCTGGTTGACAACAGCTTTCATCAATGCGTTCTCGTCATTAGTAGGAACGTTATGGTGCCCATCTATTGACACGATATGAGAATTCTCCTGCAAATAATCAAACCCATGAATGAACATATAAGCGTATTTGATTGATTCCGTATTTACTCCGCAGTTTACATGGTTAAATACGTTTGTAATTCTGTATTTTATACCTTAGTCGAATCACAAGAACCGTCTTGAGCTCTGTAAGGATAGTTTGTTTCAGTTGTAATCCCACCATTTTTGGTAATGTACTCGAAAGCCATTTCCATTAATCCTCCGTCACAACCTTGATTTTCAGTGTTATCGCAATCAACCAACTCCTGTTCAGACAAGGACACTAGTTTTTTTGTTTTGATTTGGTTAATCCCTTCGACCGCAACAATGGTCGAAAATGCCCAACAGCTACCTGCAAAACCACAAAAAAAAAAAAACACCTCAATAAAAGTAATTTTCAAACTGGTAGAAAAGATAACGTACATTATACTTACCACATTGGCCTTGGTCCTTAACAGGCGTAACAGCACCTTTGGTCCTCCAATCAACAGACGGTGGAAGATTATTCACAGACTCGTACATGAAGTTCTCGGTTGGCTTACGCTCACCACGGAACATACGATGGTGGCTCACTTTGGAACCAGCATAAGATTTTTTGAATTCATGGTTAGTCATATCAGCAAACTTGTTCAGCTTCAATTTATAAGGTGCATCTTTCTTGTTGAAGTTATGAATGTACTTGACATTCTCCTTAAACACATTAAAACGTCTGTGTTTCTCGTCGAGGTCTCGAGTTACAGTATGATGACTTCTCCATCTCTCGTATAATTCCCAAAGAGACTCTTCTGATTCCAATTCTTTCTCATGGAAATCAAAGCTTTGTACGACTGCAAAAACTAAAGCAAATGACAGAACAACCAAGACTGTAACCTTAGTAGTCATCATCACGATGTTTTCTTTTTATCACAACAATGGAGATGATTGAGTCTTGGTGGTGATTGTATGAATTGAAGTATATGATCTATATATAGAGGAGGAAAAGAAGAAGAAAGAGATAATGTGTCTATATAGTGACGTAATTGAAATGTATGGGGAAAGGAAAGACTAAAAAGTTGATGACCTAGGGAAGGTTCCTTGTAGGAAATAACAAAGTTCAATAATGGAGACGTTATCAAAAAGATGGGTCTTTTTTAGAAATTTAGAGAGTGGAATTTATTTGACGCACACGGCATATGTAAGCAAGCCATTAAATCACATTTAAGAATATTAACATTTTATCGACCAAGTTTAAGAACTTCTTGTTCAGTCTACTTATCCTATAGTCCTGACATATTTAGGATTTTTGTTTTTGGACAATATATTTAGGATTTCAGACGTACATAGATGTAAATGATTATCCATTCATTCAGTTCGTGTAGAACTGAGTGGAGTAATTGAGACTTACAAGATTCAACGAAGAAAAGAAGGAGAATCTTTTTAGCGGTTATAGTAGAGTGACAAATGTTTTGAGAGGTTACTATCACATTATCTAAAGCAAATGCAGAACTAGCTAGACTAAACATGAAAAACACGTTAGCTCTTGTTTTGGTACAAAGGGGGTGACGACTTTAGTTCGTTTGAGTCTATAAATACACGATTTCTTGCACATTGCACATTAAAGTCCTTGTAACCGTTATCTGTTTCTTATGGCTCTATTTAGCAAAAATGAATAAATGAGCTAATAACATCACACAAGCACCACGTACAATGTTGTTCGACTGAGCGTTGGCCGTATGCACAAGGCGAAATACCGTTTGGTTTCGCTCCGGAATATTCGGATTGTCAGCGAACAACGTGAGAAAAAACGATTGGTTTTTGTCACGAATAGTTGGATCATTGATTGATTAGTTCAGGGACTATCCAAATCCATATCCAAATCCAAATCCAAATCCAAATCCAAAGTTTTTTCCAATAGCAAATACCGGGTCGACTAGAAAATATCTCCTAAGAGTCGAACGTAGGTTTTACGCCGGCCTGTCCGAGCCTCGCACAACTTACCTGTCCGGGTCGATTAATTCAAGGACTATCATCGGAAGAAAAGAAAATAAATTCGCCTGTAAATACCTAAATGGTATTAAGGTTACAAGAGAAGTTCCAAGCATCAATCACCTTTTGTTTGCTGACGATTGCCTTATTTTTACTAAAGCTTCTCATACAGAAGCTGGTAATCTTCTATCCCTAATCAAAGACTTTAGTCTTGTTTCTGGACAGATGATTAATTTCGAAAAGTCAGCTTGCTTTTTAGTAAAAATGTTCATCCTGACCACTGTGTTTCTCTCATTGAGACCATGAATGTCAGGAAAGCGAGTTGAATGAGAAGTAATTAGGAATTCCTTTATTCCATGGTAAATCTAAAGTTGAGACTTGTGTGTGCTCCTTTAGTTGACCAGTTGGATAAAAACTATCCAAATGGAAAGGAATCCATCTCAATGTTGCTGGAAGATCCATTTTAGTACAACATGTTCTTAATTCAACTCTTGTTTATTCTATGAATTCTCTATTACTCCCTGACACTACCATCCGAAAAATAGAAAGTTTTCAGAGAGATATCTGGTGAGGAAAGTATTCTCACAGGGGAGTTTACTTAAAAGGGTGAGGTAGAGTTTGTACTCGCAAGTCTCTGTTGCAACTGTAACAATAAAATACTCAAAGAATATGTTAGAAATAAATTTCTGAAATGCTTAAATAAACACTCAATGGAATCAGCAAACATAGGACAGAGTCACGTATTCAACACGCTGTCCTTAACACGATATTTCACCGGTACACCTCAAGAATGAGCGACGCCTATACCCCGTGGTGAAGTCGTATCCGGGATAAAACTGCCCGTTGCAAGTACTATAAGCACTACAGAACTTGCCTACTCTTACGAACTTAACAACAAGGCACATAATGTAAAAACCACACAGAGAGAGAGAGACGAAAAGAAGAGGGATAGTAGCCTCTTCTGGACACACCTTGAAATGAAGAATTTTAGTCCATTTTATAGGTAGAAATGAGAGAGGTGAAATCAATGCACATTAATGTGCGAAATTATGTTGCATGATGTCGACATATATCATTCATAAAATAGTCAAAAAGCGGTAAGAAATAATGTCGTCATTTATGCACATAAAAACGTTATGAAATATTTTTGGTAAGAATATAAAATCTTCCATGTCAGACGCC